>NW_018165382.1:228450-230421 GCF_001263595.1 Phalaenopsis equestris
TTTATTTCTTCATTTGGGAACTTATATATATCAATTGTTGTAGACTACGTTTCTAAGTGGATTGAAGCACAAGCTTTACCTCGTTGTGATGCTAAAAGTGTTTCAAGATTTTTAATGAAAAATATTTTCACTAGATACGGAATGCCTAGAATGATTATCACTGACGGAGGATCCCATTTCAGAAATAAATACATTCAGAGATCGGCAGAAAAATTTAATTTTATTCTTAGAATCTCTACTGCCTATCATCCTCAAACCAGTACGTTACCTAAAGTTTCTAATAGAGAGATTAAACAAATACTTGAAAAGACTGTAAACCCTAGTAGAATAGATTGGTCCACTCGATTGGATACTGCATTATGGGCTTACAGGACTACTTATAAAACTCTTATTGGAATGATTCCTTACAGACTGATTTTGAAAAGACTTGTCAATTGCCAGTAGAATTGGAGCATAAAGCATATTGATCGATTAAAGAATTCAATTATAATTTGAAAGATGGTGGTGAGAAGAGATTGTTACCATTAAATGAATTGGAAGAATTAAGATATGAGTCTTATGATAACGATAATGATAACGATATAATTTATACGAAAAAATTAAAGTTATGGCATGATCGAAAGATTAACCAAAAGAACTTTGAACCAGGACAAGAGAACCAGGACAACCAGGACAAGAAGTTTTGCTTTACAACACTAGGCTGAAGTTATTTCCTGGAAAATTGAAGTCTCGTTTGTTAGGACCCATTTTTGTGACTCGAGTTTATACTTACGGAGCTGTTAAAATTGAAGATCAAAAAACAAGAAATAGATTCAAGAAATAGATTTAAATTAAAACCATATTAAGAGGGTAAAAGACCAAATTTTAAAGAGGTTTTAATGATCAGTCAACCTGAATGACACCTGAATAGGTCGGGCTGACGACGTTAAACCAAGCGCTTTATGGGAGCCAACCTATGTTTATCTTTATTTTTATCATGATTATAGTAGTTTTTATTTGAAATTACCATTATTTTGTGGTCGTATTAAGCTCTACTACTCTTATTTACGCTTGAAACATCTTAAAAATTGGATCCATGAGAAAATTGGAACGCATTCAGACCAGAGCGAAACTGTGCAAATTTTGCCTTGGGAGCCGACGGCGCCCTCAACTCCGCCAATGGTGGGTTTTTCCTGAGAGTCCAGACAAAATTAATACAGAGGCACGTCGACGGCGCCCTCGACCCCTCCGACGGTGAGACCGGCGAATTGACGGTTACATGGGTTCAAATGGCAGTTTTTGGCAATTTTTGGGCGGGAATTGTCTTTTTAAACTCAAAAATTTGATTTCTAGTTCATATTTTCCCTCCAAAAATGAAGTGCAACTCTACCAATTTCATTCTTATGGCGTCCAATTCCCCTGATAATCCCAGAATGTGAGTTTTCAATCGGCGAAAGTTTATTAGTACGGAAGCGCAGCGAATCTTCAACAAGTTGCTGAAGAAGAAAAGATTGATCAAAGAACGAGGATTCGTGAATCATAGATTGAATAATCCCACGACGGATATTGAAGAATAGATAGTTCAGTGAAGATGGGAAGTGTTGTGCTACACTACTACAGCCGTGGTGGTTCGTGTGGTGAAAATTCTATGCAAATTTACACGGAATCAACCAAGGAGTATTTTATGTACGAGGAAGATGGATCACTTTCACTCCTGCATGGATCAACAAATTATATATTATAGAGAATGTTCTAGTCTACCACTATTCTAATTTTGACCCAACGAGAAATCAGATGAATGAGATGTACCAATATTTAACGGACAAAACTGACAACTGGGAAACAAGAAAAAACAGGTATGTTAGTTTTTTCTGCCACTCTTCTGAATCCCGTTTGGAAACATTGGCACTTTTTCATTTCGGCGAAACTATTACCGACAATGAAGATCAGTAAAGTTTCAAAAGAAAGAAAAGAAAGTGCCATTTTGAATTA
>NW_018165382.1:230431-231613 GCF_001263595.1 Phalaenopsis equestris
GAATTACTGCATCCAAAGGGGACTGTCGATCAACATTGGATCTATAATTGTAAAGTCGGTTTTGGGCTTGAAGATCAACTTATGGGCTTGGGGGCTTGGACACCCCTCCAACATTTTCTCACTTTGCAGTTAGTTGCATGTGTCCTACGAAAATTGGGAAAAGGTACTACTACCTTGAAAGCCTTTGGATCCAACTGAAAGATTCCCAGTTTTTGAAGAGAAAAATGACATGATAATTATAGTAGATCAAGCGTCTCAGAATTCACAGTCAGTTCAACCCTTAGTCCCTGATAAGTCTCTTGTGATCCTGCGCCGAATCAAGAAATATCTCTGATTTCTTTGATCATCTAGTCTGGAGGATGAAGGAACATTTTGAGCATTCTGGACATTTAGAAGATAGCTTGATACGACTGATGAGGAGGATGAAATTTATATAAGAGGATTCTACTGAAAAATTTCCATTCCGACCCTTCTACAACCTCTTCATTCATGTGCAATCAATGGGTGATCTCAGAGGAGAATCGAGTACCGAGTCTGAGGATTAGTAGATTTATATTACTACATATCCGTCTATCTATGTATTTTGATTTGAACTTTATATTTACTTTTCTTTAGAATTATGCTTGTAGATCTTTATATAGTTGAGACTAAGCATAGGATGTTTTGTTTTTAATGTTTTGAGTGTTGTGGCTTGAATTGCGACGCTGAATTAATGTATTTAGGTTAAGAAAATACTAAACTTAGGTGTGTTATGTAACGTATATTGTACCCCTTGGAATTTATATATAAATGTGATGTTTTGTGTTGTGAAAGTTTATATGTGCTAAGTACATCATTTAGTCACTTAAAATTTTGTCTATAATGATTAAACAAATGTCGTTTAGGCTTAGAATTGATGAAATCGTAAAAATCTGGAATTTGGAAAAAATCAATAGAGCTGCCGACGGCGCCCTTGACGCCGCCGATGGTGAGATTTTCCCGAGACTTAGGATTTAAATTCCAATTGAGTGTGCCCACTGCGCCATCGACCTCGCCAACGGTGAGCTCACCAAAAAAATCTTTAACTGCAATTTTGACCAGTCAACCGCCACTATTCATCATCCCCTTCCTCCTAAAAATGCCATTTTCAACCTAGGGCTTGAAAGATCTTGGATTGGGAGACAATTTCAAGGCTTTTTGACA
>NW_018165382.1:231812-232404 GCF_001263595.1 Phalaenopsis equestris
ATTATATTTTGATATTTTTCTATGATTGTGATTAGATTGAAATGGCTCCACGTCAAAAGAGGTGAATTGAGTTCGACGAGTCTCGCTTCATCAATGTGATGGCTCAAACAAAATTTACTTCCATATTTAAAGGAAAGAAGTGCATACAAGATTGAGTTTTTGAAAGTTTGGGAGGAGAAATGGAACGAGTTATTACCGAGCGAAGCTGGGAAAACTTTTGTTACACCACCAATAAAGCTGGAGCAAATGTTGTGAAGGAGTTCTACGCCAATGTGATTTATTATGATGATGGAATCGTTCAAGTGCGTGGATTCCCTGTTGAGTTTACTGCCGCCCGCATCAACACTTTTTATGAAGTCCCAGAATCTTATAGCTGCCACTATAAATCCTTTAGTACAATGGAAGGCCCCCTTAATGATGTGATCAACTTTCTCACTCAAGAGAAAGGAACATAGAAGATAAAGCAGTGAGAACGGGTAAATTTTTCTGCTTCCATGCTGAATGCCACCTCTAAGGCGTGGCACTATTTCATTTCCTCTACTCTGTTACTGACCTATCACCATAGTGAGGTAACTAGAGATAGAGCTATTCT
>NW_018165382.1:232728-233275 GCF_001263595.1 Phalaenopsis equestris
GTTGACCTTGCAGCAGAAGAGCATAGACTTAATAAGCGAAAGGATTGGAGGTTTAGAACGTTGACACGATTACGATAGTGAGTACCTGCAGAGGCATTCAAATTTTAAGGTAGCCTATTATGAAGCTCAGACCCGACACTATAGAGGTGAGCCTGATGTTACGTTTCCTGAGTGCCTCTGATATACTCAGTATCATCCTGATCCACTTGCTAATCAAGGCGATGAAGATATAATTTGGGATTTTGATATTGAATGAAATTGATGTACTTATGTTTGTATTTTTATTTTATGTAATCTTTTGTAATAGAAATGGATGTTTATATATTTGGACTTTCATTTTTATTTTGTGTTGTGTACTTGGATTCTTGTTATAAAGTTAGTGTTATAGTTAAATGTGCATGTGTAGTTCAATAGATATTGAGTAGAATTGTTGATTGTAATGTGATTTTTATTTCGCATTTTAGTTTTAATTATTTAGTATTGTGGATGTGTTAGGAAATGTTGTGCTTATTTAATGTCTTAATTTTATACTTATTTCAAAATTTCA
>NW_018165382.1:235130-237766 GCF_001263595.1 Phalaenopsis equestris
TCGGGCGTAGAATTGGAGATTTTAGAGTGACAGACTAAAATCCTCAATTCGGTTCTATCGTTTGGGTGCTGAAGTGTAGATGTTAGCCCTCAGGTGAGGGCAACGTGTGAGCTCCAAAGTGAGAGCTGGTATCCTCCCAGTCTACCCGCAAATTCAGTAAACAAGCATAGAATTAGTCAATATTATTTATGCCTAGACCAAAGGGTAAAGAATATGTATGCTCCTATTTGACACAATCTAAATTGAACTAATTCACTCTATCCATTCACTATAATTTCTTGACAAGGAGAATGATGTTTTTTATATATTGAATATCACAATTAAACCCTCCTTAGTATCATTAGTTATTTAATAGTTTTTAAAATTATCTATTTATTTCAATTTCTTATTAGTGACAAATGAGCAAAATGAATTTTGTTGTTGCGATTAAAGTATTGCTTTTCTAAAATCTTAGTTTGTAGTTCTAATATTATTCCCTGTGGGATCGATATCTAGGACTCCATTAGAGCTCTATATTACTTGAGCGATACATATACTTGCGTTGATAAGTGTGACTTTACAATTATTGAATATTTATTACGTCCATATTTATCTAATCTATAACTGTTATTAAGTTTTGGTACAGTTGCTGAGGAATTAAATCTTTTAGCAGCAGTATTAAATACTTATATTTTTAAGCGTATATAAAGTCGCGGTCACCTAGCAGGTCTTCAAAACTAATCAAACTTTAAATTATCCAATTTTCTTTTTAGTATCTCTAGTAAGGGTAAAAAATATTATTGCTCCTATTTTGCACAACACAATTTGCATACTTTCACAACAGAATTCTTATACTTATTGCTGATTCATAACAAGAAGAAAGATATTTTCGTATTTAATGCTTTTCTTCTACAAAAACTTTAGTTATATTTTGAAATTGTTATTGTTCTATCAAAATAATGAAAATATGAAAAATATTTAAATTTTCATTACTGCAAAAATTATCTTTAGTTTAGATAATTATCTTTTTATTAAAAATAGAAAGTTTGATGTTTAATAGTGCATATTGCCTATTCTCCATCATATTCTCCGTGTAGGTTCGATATTCAGTTCTTAATCAAAAAGTCTTATATTACTTGATAACGATACGTATACTTCCTACTATCCCAATATATATAAATTAAAAGCTATATTCTTATTTTTCTTCAGGATCATGTTTTTGATTTTGTTGCAAAGTAAGGAAATACAAGTGAAATATAATCTCAAGTGAAATATAATCTGAATGTTTTTGGAGACATTGTTATACTATTGCATATAAGCAGTTATCGGGGATCAAGTTTTTGGAGCCGTTGCCGGGAACATTATTGATTTTAAAAGCAATTTTCAATTTTTAGAAAATCTTATTTAAACTTTAAGTTATCTTGTATTTTATTTTGTGTGTTTTATTTTATTTTTATTTTAGGTTAGTTTATGTGTAGTTCAGGTTCTGAAAGACTAGTTCCATACGATTCTGAATTAGAGAGAACTGTTAAAAAAATTAAAAAAATCAAAAATCTTGAAAAATCTAAAATCATGATAGCTTTACAATTCCATGTGCAATAGGATACATATTTTATGGGAAAGCTTTATGTGATTCAGGTGCAAACATTAATCTTATGTCATTATCAATATTTACAATATTGGGATTAAGAGAAATAACCCCTACTACTGTAACTCTGCAGTTAGCATATCATTTAATAATGTACCCTAAAGGAGTTATAGAAGATGCCCTAGTGAAAGTGGATCAATTTATCTTTCCTGTTGATTTCATTATGTTAGATATGAAGGAAGATAAATATATATCTATCATTTTGGGGAGACCTTTCCTAGCCACAGGAAGAGCAATGATAAATGTGCAGAAAAAAAAGCTAAGATGTGGTTGAATTCATTAGCACTTGGATCTATCAAAACTTGGGGTGATTTAGCACAAAAATTGCTCACTAAATATTATCCACCATAAAAAACTGCAAAGCATAGAAATGATATTACATCTTTTAATCAGTTTGAAGGGGAATCTATTTATGAAGCATGAGAAAGATTTAAAGAACTCTTAAGAAAGTGTCCACACCATGCTACATCAGATTCCTTAATAATTCAAACTTCTTATAATGGATTAGTTGGATCTTTTAGATCAATTATCAATGTCGTTATTGGTGGTTCATTGATGTCAAAACCATTTCATGATGCTTATGCTTTAATTGAATAAATGGCTACCAATAATTTTCAATGGCCTTCTAAGAGGGTAAATCTTAAGAAAGCAGCCAATATTCATGAAACTGATGCATTTACTATGTTAGCAAATCAAGTTGCTGCAATTTCAAGGAAGGTAGACCAATTTGGAATGAATTTTTCTCAACTAATTTCCATGATTGAAGAGAATTCATTAGGCCAAGTGGTAGATTCTCAAACATCATTAGAAACTTTGATTGCCATAAATAATAAGCACAATAACCCTTATTCAAATTATTATAACCCAGGTTCAAAGAACCATCCCAAATTTAACTGGAATAACAATTCAGGTGGTAATAATCAGCAATGAGGGAAAAAACAAGGAAAAATATCGAGAAACTGGAACAACCAAGGGAATAATAATTATAGATCTTCTTATCCTCTAGGTT
>NW_018165382.1:237829-244466 GCF_001263595.1 Phalaenopsis equestris
TACAAAGTCAAGGAGCTACAATTAGAAAAATTGAGAATCAACTTGGGCAAATACCAAATTCATTGAGTAATAGGTCCCAAGGAACACTTCCTAGTAATACTGAATCAAATCTAAAAGACCAGAATAAAGAACAAGAAAAAGCCGTTCAACTTAGAAGCGGAAGAGAGTTGGAAGGTCGGGTTCAAAAAGAAATTGAAGTAGAGAGAGAAGGAATTGAAGAATCAAAAGAGGACGCTCCAAAAGATTCTAAGAGACCTATTTCTCCACTAAAAATTGATTTGGAAAAATCACCACCTCCATTCCCTCAGAAACTTTGTCAGCAGAAGTTGGATAAACAATTTTTAAAATTTCTAGAAATATTTAAGAAGCTTACAATAAATATTCTATTTGCTGAAGCCTTAGAACAAATATCAAGCTATATAAAGTTTATGAAGGATATTCTCAGCTGGAAAAGGAAGTTTGAAGATAATGAGACTGTTGCACTTAGTGAGGAGAGCAGTGCAATAATTCAGAAGAAGCTTTGTGAAAAGCTTAAGGATCCTGGTAGCTTTATAATTCCATGTGCAATAAGAGAGATTTTATGGGAAAGCTTTATGTGATTTAGGTGCAAGCATTAACCTTATGTAATTATCAATATTTAAAAGATTGGGATTAGGAGAAATAACCCCTACTACTGTAACTCTGCAGTTAGTAGATCGTTTGATAACAAACCTTAAAAAAATTATAGAAGATGTCCTAGTGACAGTGGATTAATTTATCTTTCCTGTTGATTTCATTGTGCTAGATATGGAGGAAGATAAAGAGATGACTATCATTTTGGGGAGACCTTTCCTAGTCAAAGGAAGATCAATGATAGATGTGCAGAAGAATTAATAATGTGCATTAATGATCAAACTATTACTTTTAACATTTTAAAATCAATTAAATACCCTGCAAAAGGTAAAGATAATGAATGTTATAGGATGGATGTAATAAGATATCTAAGTGAATGTCATTTTAGAACTACTTATGAAGAAAATATGAAGAAAAAGATTTGAAATGAAGAAAAAGATTTGAAAAAGATTTGAAACACGAGCAAGAAGAGGAATTAAATCAATGTGAAGATCTTTTTAAGGAAAATTAAAACTATCTTCCAGAAAGTTTTGATGTTTTGTACACGATAGACAAAGATAAATCATTTTGTCCATCTACTTAAGAACCTCCAGAACTAGAGTTGAAGTTACTTCCTGATCCTTTAAAATATGCCTTTTTAGGAGATTCCTCTACTTAAGCAGTTATAATTTCCTTAAAATTAATGATGGAAGAAGAAGAAAGGTTGATGAAAATTCTAAAAAATTTTAAGAAAGCCTTTGGATGGACAATTGCTGATATTAAAGGAATCAGTTCTTCAATTTGTATGCATATAATTCATATGGAAGAGAACTGCGAACCCAAGACTGATACGTAAAGGAGATTAAATCCTATTATGAAAGAAGTTGTAAAGAAAGAAATTTTAAAGTGGTTAGATGCTGGAATTATCTACCCTATTTCAGATAATGCATGGGTTTGTCCAATTCATTGTGTTCCTAAGAAATGAGGAGTAACTGTAACTGTAAATGAACATAATGAGTTAATACCTACTAGACAAGTTACAGGGTGGAAAATATGCATTGATTATAGAAAATTAAATCTTTCCACTAGGACTACCCTTTCTAGATCAAATACTGAACAGACTAGCTGGGCATAAATACTTATTTTCTATATGGATATAATTGTTATCACCAAATACAAATAACTTCTGAGGATCAAGAGAAAACAACTTTTACCAGTCCTTATGGTACATTTGCTTTTAAAAGAATTCCTGTTGGTTTATGTAATGCCCTTGCTAAATTTCAAAGATGTATGATGACATTTTTTTATGATTTAATTGAAAAAGGGATTGAAGTATTCATGCATGACTTTTCAGTGTTTGGAACTTCATTTGACTCATGTTTAAAACATTTATCCAAAGTTTTTAATCGTTGTGAAGAAACAAATTTAGTCCTTAACTTGGAAAAATGTCAATTTATGGTAACATGAGGAATTGTATTAGGACATCAAATATCAGAAAATGGTATGGAACTAGATCCTGCTAAAATTCAACTGATATCTAATTTACCTTATCAAACAAATGTAAGGAAAATTAGGAGTTTTTTTAGGACATGCTTAATTCTACAGATGATATATTAAAGACTTTCAAAGATTGCTAAGCCTTTATGCCATTTACTGGAGAAAGATACAATTTTTAATTTTGATGAGGATTGTCTATAAGCTTTTGAGTTATTAAAAGAAAAATAAATCACTGCACCAATTATTGTTTTGACAAATTGGAAAAAACATTTTGAATTATAGTGTGATATAAGTGATTATGCTATTAAAGTTGTTTTAGGAAAAAAACATGATAAAATTTTTAAAGTAATTTACTATGCTAGTAGAATTCTTAATGAAGCTCAAATCAATTATACCACAACAGAGAAAGAGTTATTAACAATATTATATGTTTTTGATAAATTCAGATCATACTTAATTGGAAGCAAATGCATTGTGCATACTGATCATTCTACTATTAAATATTTAATGAAAAAGAAGGATTCAAAACCAAGACTGATATGATGAATTTTTTTTTGCAAGAATTTGACTTTGAGATAGTGAATAGGGTGGGAGATGAGAATCAAATTGGTGATCATTTGTCTAGGATTGAATTAGAAAAACCACTCTATTTTGAAAAAGAAATTAATGAGCATTTTTCAAATGAAGAATTTTTCAATATTAATCAGTGGCGTGTTCCATGGTATGCTGACATTGTGAATTTTATTGTTAGTGATATTATACCTGATGGATTGACATATCAATAGAAGAGAAAATTTTCATCCGAAGCTAAGACTCATTTTTGAGATGACCCATTTTTATATAAACAAGAAAAAGATCTACTTATACAAAGATTTGTGCCTTTAGAAGAAAATTAGGAAATTATCTAAAAAAGTCATAATTCTGATTTTGGGGGATATTTTTTGGTGTTGATAAAACAACATTCAAAATTTTACAATCTGGATTATATTGTCCTACAATCTTTAGAGATGTTAATGCTTATATCAAAACCTGTGATCGATGTCAACGAGTGAGCAATATTTCTAGGAGAAATGAGATGACCCTCAATTATGTGTTAGAAGTTGAGATATTTGATGTTTGGGGATTAGATTTCATGGGACCATTTATACCATCTTTCAAAATATATATATATATATATATATATATGTGATGCTCAAAGTGTTGCAAAATTTTTAAAAACAAATATATTTTGTAGACTTGGGATGTCAAGAGTTATCATTACTGATGGGGGAAGTCATTTCAGAAATGCCATAATTGATAAATTAATAAAGAAATATCATATAAATGATAGGATTGCTACTGCTTATCGCCCTCAGACAAGTGGTTTGGCCGAATTATCCAATCGGGAAATTAAAAGTATTATGGAAAAATCTATGAATCCAAAAAAAATGGATTGGTCAGTCAAACTTGACTATGCTTTGTGGGCTTATAGGACTGCATACAAAACTCCTACAAAAATGTCCCCATATAGGCTGATATTTGGAAAAGCTTGTCACTTACTAGTTGAACTTGAGAATAAGGCATATTGGGTGATTAAAGAGTTCAATTAAAATTTTAAAGATGCTGGTGAGAAAAGATTGTTACAATTAAATGAGCTTGAAGAGATAAGGAATGAATCTTATGAAAGTGCCAAAATTTATAAAGAAAATATGAAGATGTGGCATGATAGAAGGATTCTTACTAAAAACTTTCAGCTAGGGTAAGAAGTTTTGCTATATAATTGAAGGTTAAGATTATTTCTAGGCAAACTTAAGTCTAGGTGGATGGGCCCATTTATTGAGATTAAAGTTTATCCTTATGGAGCTGTGAATATTATAGATCCTAAGTGTGAGAAAATATTTAAAGTTAATGGGCATAGACTGAAACCTTATTTTATAGGGGATCAACATAAGTTTAATGATGGAATTATGTTGGGTTAACCAGAGTAAGCACTGGTTACATCGGGCTGACGACGTAAAACTAAGCACTTTGTGGGAGGTAACCCATAGTTATCAGTGTGTTTTAATTTTGATTGTTATTTTATGTGTGATGAAGAAATTTTGGGGTAGTATTTTTGAGACTATTATGTGTTATTATTGATTTTAAGACTTTATTTAGTGATCTAGACATGTTAAAATGATAATTTGAACGTTCAGTTGACTAGTACTCTTAAGCACCAAATCCGGCTCTTAAGCGCAGCAGCTTAAAAACATGTGTGAAATTAATATTCTAGAAAGGAAAATTGCCTAGAAGTTTGCCAAAACATGCCAAGGCAGTTTCTAAATGTGTACAGAGTTATTGAAAGGATTTAGGCCTATAAATAGAAGGGTTTAGTGAAGGAATTTCACCCCAGATCATTTCTAGCCCTAAATTCTAAGAGAGAGATTGATTTTAAGATAATTTCTTCATGGGAGATGGATTTGAAGAAAAAGGAGGAGACCACAAGGAAGAAATTCATTAGTCAAAGTGCATAAGAGATGTATAATAGTTTCTTAGCCATTAATATTGAAGGGATATAAAAGAAGATCAACAAAATTGAAAATACCATGTATGTACTGGAGACTAAGGTATTGGAGATTCATGCACATCTTGAGCATTTTGGATGGAAATTAAAAATGCAATTTAGTCACACTAATTATATAGAGTAAGCGGATAAGGAGATGTTCCTTAACCAAAAGTGGATTGAAGAAGATTGCATCAGAGCACGTCACCACCGTCCGTTTTATCAACTTTATATTCCAGTTTCCCCATGAGAGACTAATGAAAGACCTGAATTTGTTCCATCTAATGAAGAATGGAATTAATTTCTATGTTTGAAGTTATGATTTTGTGTGTTTAAAGTCATTATCTTTAAGTGTTTTAGTGTTTAAGACTTTCTTTTAGTGTTTGTGTTACTTAGGTGTTTAATTGTGAAAGATTGTTAAGTGTTTGTATTTAGAAAAATTTTCTCATCCAAGACTATTTGGAATGAGAACTAAGTGTTTAAATGTATTTGTACTCATTTGTGAATTAATATAAGTTTGTTTGTGTGAAATTTTGTGTTGTTTCAGCCTCAAATTGAAATAGTTATTAAAGAGAATTTTGAGATAAAGGAGAGTTACAGGAAGTGGAAAATAGTCATTTAATTGCTATGAGACCATTTAGGGGTGGTTTACCTAGGCAAATAGTGCATTTTACTTTAATTTGAAATTTTTTAAAATGTGCACTGGCGCCTAAGATCTACATCTTGAGCTTAAGAGCGAACAAACCTGAGAGGAAGGCGCCTAAGAGCCACTTACCCACACTTAAGCATGGGTTCACGAAAACCGGTTTGCAAACTATTAGAAGTGAATTTTTGAGCTAGAAATCACCATTTTTAACGCCATCATCACTTTCTTCCTCTCAAGTTCGCAATTTTTGAGGGCTAGGGCACATCTAAAGTTAAAATTTCTTGGTGGAATCAAGTGAAATTTGCTAGATCTAAGTTCTTTGAGGAAAGAGCTTTACTTCTATGTAAAAATTTTATATTTTCACCATGTATTTTGAACACATTTGGAGAAATTCAAAAATTCACTATTCATGGTGAAAAATGCAGAAAAATCTATGAAAATTGCAGGGGAAGTTTAGTTTGTGCTTTTGGAAGTTTAGTTTAGTAATTTAAACTTGATTTTTGAAGTTATTGTTGGAATTTATCAAATTTGTAGAATGACACCAAGAATGAAGAGGAGCAAAGGCAAAGCCCCTTTGATTTGAGTAAATTTGTTAGTTCAAAAGCTCAAGATAGGTATAGTGATGCATTTCAATCATGAAAACCGATTCAGGAGCGATGTTTTTTAAATCCAGGTGGAGACGTGGAAGATTTAATTATTCACCGACAGTGGGAACAATTCTGTTGTTTCTCTGTTGTGGCAATTATGTCTATTATGTCTGTTTTGAGGGAGTTCTATGCAAATCTCCCAGAAGCTGAAGGTCTGTTTTGAAGGAGTTCTATGCAAATCTCCCAGAAGCTGAAGAAAATTGAGTCATGTTTCAAGGGAAGTTGATACCTTTTTTGCCAGAGGTAATAACCTTGTTTTAGCATTTAGCACCGAATATGTTATGTTTTTATGCAAATTATAGTCTTACTGAAGCTAGATTAGACGAGATTATTTCTTACTTGACTGTTGGGAGAGGATTTTGGAAGATAACTAAAGAAAGGAGAGTTAACTTCCCAACTTAAAAGTTATGTTCACCTTCAAAGGCCTAGCACTATATCATTTCAGCTCGTCTGCTTCCGACCAATTATATCAGTGAAGTGACTAGAGAAAGAGTGATGTTGAACTATGGCATTGTTGACCTCACTTTTGGTTGAGGTTTAGTTTTTCCTCTTTGGTAGCCTAAGGTCTATCCATAGGACTCTCCTATTGACTATTCTTATAAAACTAAAAAAGACACCCTCACCACTAGAAATTTCAAACTCTTCTCTACTCAACTTGAAGTTCCACATGATGGTCTCAACCTCTAAATACATAGTAGGTGGGGTCACTACGGGGGAAACTCAAGATGAGTCACC
>NW_018165382.1:245991-248147 GCF_001263595.1 Phalaenopsis equestris
CATGACACCTCACCCAAATCAAACCTAGAGGCCATCTCATCCAAATCAAATTGAAGAGCTCCTCTGTCCTCCACCTGAGCACCGCAATGCACCCAAACTTGTGCTCTGAGAGCCACCCCATGGCCATTTTTATAAAAGCTCACCTCCAAGGCCATGGGAGGTGTGTAAAAATTTTCTCAAAAAGAGCTTCCCAAATCACTCACAGAGCTTCCTTGAGATCTCCAAAGCCCATTCCAATCACTCCATTGCCTTGATTCCCCCTGTATAAACCTAATTTTGAGCTTAAAAATTAGGGCAAAAACAGGACATCTCTCAAAACTCCACCAAACTTCAATTGCTTGTGCCCAAACCTTCAAAACAGTAAGAGAAAATAAAGCCCACTCAAATTACCCTCTGAAATAGCCTCCACCATAGCTCTAGACCAACACCTGAAATCAAGTTGGTCGAATTCATACCTAGGCCTTAAACCACCGCAAGAGGCCTAATCCCTAGCCTCCTTGGACCCCAACAAATGTGTCGAGCACCTCTGATTGAAGCCTCCCTTCTCAGAGAAAAGGTATAAAACTTCTCCTCTTCTCGAGCCTATTTTGATTCTCTATTTACTTGGGCTTGATTTCATGACACATTAACTGTATGGATGTGTTCGTCTCACTAAGACGAGCATTTTAAAAAAAATCACTTAATTTGGTTGAGAAATGAGAGAAATCATAAGCCTTGAAGGTGGACTACTCTCGGCCTAAGCCATTGGGGACGATGACCACGCGCCGTCCGATCTCGCGTGTATCAAATGGAAGGCCAAGATGAAGCTGGACAACGCTTATTTACATAAACAACGGGATGCGTGGCTGCTGGCGTGGACAACGACCGCGTGGGTAAGTAGAAAAATAGGGCTTTTTCTATTTATTTAAATTCCCTAAACTTCAAAAATTCATAACTTTGTGTAAAAAAATCACAAAAATAAAATAAAAATACCCTCTTGCTCAGTGAACAGAAGAGAATAATGTGGAATAAACTTCAAGTATATTTGGTGCATAAAATATTTTTAATTAATTAAAGACTGTTTGGGATCATTTAATTCTCCATGCATATTGATACATCACCTTGGCTTGAAATTTTGGCATGTTGTAGCCACTGTCAAAGGAAACATCCCTTAATTTTTCTAAAGTCAGAGGAGGTTCCTATACAGAGATTCATATTTTTCAAGATTTTTCACATTATTTCCTTAAAATAATAATGGAAATTAGACTAAAGGAACATCTCCTTATCCGCTATGACTAGAGGAGCTTTTGGAAATAATTCCATGGGTCAAGTCATTTAAAATGCACTTAAATTTTACAAACACTAAATCACTAAAATAATTAATTTTGAAAAATATAAACATTTAAATGACTTGATTTTTAATCTCCACTGTGGTTTATGATCTAGAGAACTCATTATAAAAAATTTAAAATATTTTGAGTTTATATGATAAGTTAAGTTGATTTTTAAAGATAAATATTTCTTTTGACACTTAAATGATTTTTTAAAAATGAAAATATAACTCAAAAAATTATGAAACTTAGTGTCTTGAGTTCTTTGTGATTAGAGATATTTTATAAAAAAAATAATATTTAGAATAAAAACTTGATTTTTAACCAATTTTAATTATTGAAAATAATTAAAAATTGATAAAAAACACAAAAATAACAAAATTCATGGAAATGTTCTAAATTGCTTCCTAGTTAATCAGGAACAATTAGAATATTTTTCCTAATTTTATAAATAAAAATATTGAATTTTAAAGCTTAAAAATAATTTTTAAAGGCTAAAAATGAGTTTTTTTTACTAAAGTAATTCCAATAAATTAAAAAAAAATTAGAAAAATATGAAATTTACTCCGATAGCTTCTCTAACATTAGAGAGATTTTTTAAAAATACAAAACATAATTTTCATCTTTTAAAATATTTTATTTTTATTAAATAACGCAGAAATTAAACTAATTCTCATAAATCACAAATAATTCAAATAATCATGAAATTTGGTCCAAAGGCTTCACTAGTCTTGGCCTGCCTCCAGTAAAAATTTGAAAGGATTAGAATTTACCTTGGTAAGTTAGGAATTTTCTTTAAAAAATCCTATTTTTGCATGAAAATAATTATATAAAATAAATTAAATT
>NW_018165382.1:249721-252747 GCF_001263595.1 Phalaenopsis equestris
TCTGAGGTTGTCGTTTGTCACGACCTAAATCCTCATATCTTTCAGGCTATTTTTGTGATTGTTTCACACGAATGTAAGCCCTAACTAATAAAATTGGCACGATGAAACACCTAAATATTTCTTATCAAAACTAAAGCCAAACATTAGGATAGCTTGGGAAGTCACCGAGGTTCGCCTCTGGATCCATGACATCCCCTAGTTCTTCCTCCTTTGGATTCTACAATAAAATGTTCCAAATTTGAACCAATCTCCTTTCATACCTCTTTGTTCGATCTCATTGAAAAGTCCTACCCTTTGAAACTCTTTGAAGATAATATTTCTTGATTTTTATCGAGAGTATTCTTAGGTGACTTTGGTCATTTAAGAGGTAATTAACTATAGGGGCTTGTCCTTAAAGGAAGCATGCCCGAACCCAATTTAAAATAAACTCTATTTAATTCTTTATATTAAATAGGGGAACTTGTCGGCAAATACAAAGGTTTTGCAGCTCAGACGGACGTCATGCTTTCCTTAGTTTATTTGATCAAGCCTCATCCTGAAGTCTTGTGTTCATCCTTCGGGATAGATACAGGGTTTGAGGCATAGTGCTCCTTCATTTAAACAATGAAAAATATGGGGTTTGTTTGATTTCATACTTTTTTAAACTTCAGTGTCCTTCCGAAGCGGGTGACGGGAAGTGATGGGATTTCAATTCCGGCGGCCGACAGCTTCTTACGGGCAACTCCCCTCTAGCCGCTTCCCTTCAACCAAAATAGTGCCGACATGTATTCAAGAGGGAAAGCTCATCAACATTTGAGCTTTGATCTGTCAGACTATCATCAGTTCTACTATAGCTGTTACAACTACAAATCTGGGATTTACTTCCTTGATCTTTTCTTTGTGTGAGCAGGCTAGAGTTAATATGCTAGCTGGGAGGAATTGTTATTACCTCTAAAGCCCATCACTAAGGTGAATTTTGGTTGGAAAGGAGGATTTTCCAAAATCTATGAAATGGAGACGTCTGTTGCTTCTACCTCTACTGCTTCTACATCTAGACCATCAACCTCACGTGCTTCTACATCTCGAGGTGAGTCTACTGATACCCAAGACGAGTTATTATAGAATATGATGGATGATATCAATTTTACCGCTGTTAAGGTACAAAATTTAGATCATTTTTCAGATCATATTGATAAGTATAATAAGAGAAAGAGTGGTTATGAAGAGAAATTCTACTCATCTTTGGAGGGCCTGATTAGAGGTGACACGGGAGTGCAATTTTCTTTATATCCTCAATATCTTGATTATGAGCATTCAGAAAAGTGGTATAGCAGTGATTCTGAGGACGACGAGTAAGATTGAGATATTTTTATGTTTGTTTATGTTGAATATTATGTGATGTAGTACTGCTTCATTTGTTTTGTGTTGATTTGGACTATGTACTATGTTATGTTTGGGACCTTTTATATTATTATTGTGATGTTGTGTTTTTGATGTTGTGTTTTGTTAGTGGCCTGTTTTATCATTCTAGGGTAGTAACTATTGATGTGTGTTTAATTATATTTTAGTTAGATTAAGATTCACCTTGATTCTATGTCTTTTGAAAAGTTTAAAAATCTAGCTAAGTTAGATCTTAAATTTAAATTTCTGAAACTGCTACCCTGTATTTTTCTTTTATCATGTTAGTTTGTTTGTTTTTATGCTGAGATCGTGAAATCAAGTTAGTGTGTTAGTTTACTTTTATGTTTATACCCACTTCTTAGAAGTCTATTCAATCTCTACACTTTAAATTGAAATGAAAATAAAGAAAATTTGATCAAAAATTAGTTTTACTCCTGTTTTTAGTTTGTTTTACTCCTGTTTTAGTTTTACTCCTGTTTTTAGTTTTATACTTGTATCATTAGGGTTTAAAAATTTTTGTTAGTATGTTATTTTAAATTTTCATTTGTTCTTATATATATCTAATGCTAAACTGTTTAATCTGTTAAAATTTAAGTTTGGGAGGATGAAAAATATTTTCAAAACTGGAATTTTATTTATTCTAAAATGTGCTACAAGTGAATTTGATTTGAAAAGAAAAAAAATGATTATGTATATGAAGTTATACAAGGGAAGTAAAATTTGATTTTAGAAATGAGTAAGAAAATTTAGCTAAAATTTTCAATAATGAAGAAAAACTTTAAGTTAAAAAGTTTTTAGATAAGAAAATGATTAATATAAGTAACTATCTTTAGTAAGAAAATTTATATTTTTGAAAAATTTAGATAATTTAGATTTTACTTTTAATACTTAAACTTTATTTATTAAAATAATTTTCAAAACTATTATTACATTTATAAGTTAAAGACTTATATTAAGACTTTGCTTTAGGAAAGAAGAAGTGGAATTCAAAATCATTAAAGGCCTATCCAGATATAGTAATCCTTACCTGAAAAAGAAAAGAAGAAAAGAAAGAAAAGATAAAAAAAGAAAATAAAAAAAGTAAAGAAAAAGAAAAGAAAAAATAGAAAGAAAAATAAAAATAAAAAGAAAAAGAGAAAAAAATTAGGAAGGAGAAGCATGAGGATTAGTGCCTAATCAAAAATTGGTTCTACATTTGATCTTTTTAAAGTATAAGACTTGAGAAACTCTTAAGTCTATGAATATAATATAGTAAGTAAATATATTCTTACTAAAAATTTTTAAGAGGAGATAATAAAAAGAGTAAATTCTAAATTTGAAGAATCTACAATATTTTTGAAATATATAGGAACTCATATTTACATCTTTCATAACAGGTCTCATTTATTGATTATTTTTTCTAAATCAGACTGCTATATTTCTAAATCTAAATTTTAGTAACTCCTAAAGAAACTCATATACATATCATACATATTTTGTTTTTAAAGATTGAAGTGTCACTTGAGGTCAAGTAACATTTTATGTTTGGGGGATTTTGATATGCCTAAAATATATTGTATTTTTAGCACATTTTTATACCTATTTTTGAGATATTGCACTTTAATGGAAGGGATTGTTGACCTCCCTTTTGGTTGAGGTCTAGAAAA
>NW_018165382.1:253111-253446 GCF_001263595.1 Phalaenopsis equestris
ACTTTGAAAGAGGTCCTGAAAGTATCGGAATGTTTTGAGAGTTCTCATTTGTGGAGTTAGTTTGGAGAGATTTTCAGGCACCACTTTTACTTTTATTTTATCCTGTTTTATTATTTTATTTTAAGTGTTTGTAAAGAGAAGAGAATTAAAGGAACTTCAAGAGTTTGGTGGAGGACTTAAGATAAGTTTTTATCTTTTTGTTTTGAGACTACTTTTTGTTTTAATTGAGACTTGTTGTTGGTTTGATAATGATTTCTTCTTTTAAACTAATGTGTGATTTTGTTTTCTCCATGGATTCTGAGTAGTTTTCTTTATCTTTCTTCTTAAAATGATAA
>NW_018165382.1:255601-259233 GCF_001263595.1 Phalaenopsis equestris
TGTAGTATTGTAGAATTGTTAGGGTGAATGACTATAATCTTCAATTCAGTTTTAGTGTTTAAAAATTGAAGCGAGAGTTAGCCTTCAAATGAAGGGAAGTGGGAGCTTTGGAGTGGGAGTCGGTATCCTCCTAGTCTAGTCACAGATTTAGGGACTAAACCTAAGATTAACCAATGATTTTCTATGCACTATATCAGGGTAGAAAATTAAAATTGCTCATATTTGACACACTACATATTATAAACATTTATCTCATCTTATTTTACCAGAATCTCATTGTAGTGAGAATGATGTTTTTTCACGAAAGAAATCCATATTACATAAACATAGTTAGTAGATTAGTAGTTATTATTCAAATTTTTTGCATATTTGATTTGATAATAGTTTAAATTGAATTGGCGCCTAGGCGCCATAATACAGAGAAGTCAATGCATAGGCGTCAGAGACGGTTATTTTCATAATTGCATTGAATTTGGACAAATTTTGAAGATGTGTCTATGGAGACTGTTGGGAAATTCGTCCCTACATTATAAAAAAGTGTTTTTATGCAAAAAATGGCATGTGAGTGAAGGGGGCGTGAGTATCAAAGTGTGGGAGAGTGTGGTAAGTGTTGCAATCTATCGCAACAAAAAAGTCAGATCAACTACTCCTACCAAATGAAAATAAGGTTAAACAAAGAAAGTAACAAAATTGAGATGGAATTATCACTGATAAATTCATAATGTCTCCTCTAAAACTCAATTTTGGGTGAGACACGAGTTGTAGTGGACTCATCAATCCAACTACAACAAGAGAACATACGATTCTAACCATAATAAGAAGTTAAGAAATCACTTCCCTCATGACACACAAAATTTTAATCAAATGACTAATAATCCAAACATCTACCAATTATCAATCAAATTAAACAATCCACATTAAGGCAATCATAACACCACACTAACAATCATAACTCTTAAGCACATTAAATCAAACCCCATTGATAACTGTGGGTTGCCTCCTATAAAGTGCTTTTTTCAACGTCATCAGCTCGACAAATGATTCCAACTGAATTAAATTTCCATTTAAGTAATCTGTGATCAATCACCCAATCTTTTTCAGATCCAGGGATTTAACCCTGGTTGGAAAAATCACCCTAATTTTAGTTACAATAATTATAATAATTCGGTGAATCCATCCGGAAATCTGAATAATCAAGGAAATTCAAATTTTTTACCTTATTATCCTCTGAGATTTAACTCCAACCCTAACCCACAAGTTGAGGAAATTAAGTTTATGATGGAGAAGTAATGTTGAATATGGGAAATCAAATACAAAATAAAGGGGCTGCTATTAAAAAATATTGAAAATCAATTAGGACATATTGCTACTGCACTTAGTAATAGACCTTCTAGAATTCTTCCAAGTACTGTGGAAGTTAATCCAAAAGATCAAAATAAAGAGCAAATTAAAGTTATTCAATTACAAAGTGGAAAAAAGTTGAAACAAGGATATAAAGAGAAACTGAAGTTGATGAAGAAAAGAAAGAAATTGAAAATGATCACCAGGAAAATGAACAAACATAGAGCCCTGTAGAAAAACCATTACCTTCGTTTCCTCAAAGACTAAAACAAAAGAATAAAGATAAACAATTTACAAAATTTTTGGAAATCCTTAAGAAGTTAACAATAAATATTCCTTTTGTTGAAGCTTTGGAACAAATGCCAAGTTATGCTAAATTTATCAAGGATGTATTAAACAAGAAAAGGAAGTTTACAGATCATGAGACCGTTACACTTAGTGACGAGTTTAGTGCTATTATTTAAAAGATTCTGGTAGTTTTACTATACCTTGTGCAATTGGAGAAAAGTTTTACGGAAAAGATTTATGTGATTTAAGAGCTAGTATCAATCTTATGCCTTTATCAATTATTAAACGTTTAGATTTAGGAAACTTTTCCCATACTACTGTAACTCTTTAGTTAGCTGATTGATCAATAACTTATTCAAAAGGAGTTATAGAAGATGTGATAGTAAATGTGGATAAATTTATTTTCCTTATAGACTTTATAGTATTGGATATGGAGGAAGATAAAGAGATTCCCATTATTTTAGGGAGACCATTTCTCGCAACAGGGAGAGTTGTAATAGATGTGCAAAAAGAAGAATTAATGATGAGAGTTAATGATCAAGAAGTGAAATTTAATATAGCAAAAGCTATGAAATATCCTGCAATAGAAAAAAATAATGAATGTTTCAGGATGGAAGTAATTGATTATCTAAGTAATGAGCAGTTTAAGAATGAATTTGAAGATAAATTAAAGCAAGGAGATATTTTTGATACTTAAAATGAAGTAAATGAAGAAGATTTAGATTATATTCAGGGAAAATGTGAAGCATTAGACTTGCTGAAAAATGATAGTAAAAATCTTATTCCTTCAAGTATTAAACCACCTGAACTTGAATTGAAGATATTACCTGCCCATTTAAAATATGTATTTTTAGGAGAGTCGTCTACATTACCTGTTATTATATCTTCCGAGTTAGATGAAATTCAAGAACAAAAGTAGATAGAGATGTTAAAAAAGAATAAAAAGACTTTTGGATGGACTTTAACAAATATTAAAGGACTTAGTCCTTCAATTTGTATGCACATAATTTTATTAGATGAACAGTATGCACCTAAAGCAGATCCTCAGAGAAGATTAAACCCAATAATGAAAGAAGTTGTTAACAAAATAAATTTTAAAGTGGTTAGATGCTGGAATTATATATCCTATTTTAGATAGTGCTTGGGTAAGCCCAATTCACTGTGTTCCGAAAAAATGAGGAGTGTTTGTTGAAGAAAACGAGAAAAATGAATTAATACCAATAAGACAAGTAACTGGTTGGCAAATTTGTATTGACTATAGAAAACTAAATATGGCCACCAGAATAGATCACGTTCCTTTTCCCTTTCTAGATCAAATGTTGGATAGATTAGCTGGGAACAATTACTATTGCTTTTTAGATGGATATACCGGATATCAAATTTTCAACTGCTCCAGAGAATCAAGAGAAAATAATGTTTACAAACCCATATGGAACATTAGCTTTTCGTAGAATGCCTTTTGGACTATGTAATGCACCTATAACATTTTAAAGATGCATGATGTCAATTTTTAGAAATTTTATAGAGCATGGAATGGAAGTGTTTATGGTTGATTTTTCTGTATTTGGGACTTTGTTTGAGTTATGTCTTAATAATTTAGAAAAAGTTCTAGAGATATGTGAAAAAATCAACTTAGTCTAAAATTGGGAAAAATGTCAATTTTTTGTTGCAAGAGGTATTGTTCTTGGGCAAAAAATTTCTAAAAATGGCATGGAAGTAGATCCTACAAAAATCCAAGTTATAGAAAAATTACCACCTCCTAATAATGTTAAAGGGGTGAGAAGTTTTCTAGAACATGCTGGTTTTTACTGGCGCTACATAAAAAAAAATTTCAAAAATAACTAAACCATAATGCCAACTTTTAGAAAAACAGATACGAAACTTGATTTTAATGAGGAATGCTTAACAACATTTGAATTATTAAAGAAAAATTAATCACTGCACCTATAATAGTACCACATGACTGGGAGAAACCATTTGAAATAATGTGTGATGTTAGTGAT
>NW_018165382.1:259524-261761 GCF_001263595.1 Phalaenopsis equestris
AGCTGATCATTTGTCTAGAATAGAAATAGAAATATTAACTAATTTTGCAAATAAAATTTTAGAAAATTTCCCTGATGAACATTTATATAGTATTAATGAAATGGATGTACCCTGGTATGTTGATATAATAAACTATATTATAAGTGACATTCTACCACCTAATATCAAGAATCCACAATAAAGAAATTTATCTATGATTCGAAAGATTATTTTTGGGATGACCCATATTTATATAAACAATGTAAAGATTTAATTATTAGAAGATGTGTGCCTTATGAAGAAACTCAACAGATAATTAAAAGATGTTATGATTCTGAATTTGGAGGACATTGTGGAATAATAGAACTGCATATAAAATTTTGTAAGCTGGATTTTATTGGCCTACTACTTTTAGAGATGTTAATGAATATATTAAAATATGCGATAGATGTCAATGAGTAGGGAATATTTTCAAAAGAGATGAAATTCCTCTAAATTACACATTAGAAGTTGAAAAAGGAACTTATTTCAGGAATAGGAGAATCAAAAAATTAATCAAGAAATATGATATAATGCATAGATTCTCTACTGCTTATCATCCTCAAACTAGTGGTCTAGCAGAAATATCGAATCGTGAAATTAAACACATTTTAGAAAAAGCTATAAATTCTTAAAAATTGAATTACTAAACTAGATACTGCATTATAAGCATATAGAACTGCTTATAAAACTCTTATAGAAATGTTCCCATATAGATTGATTTTTGGAAAAATGTCATTTACCACTAGAATTGGAACATAAAGCATTTTGGGCTATTGAAGAATTTAATTTTAATTTAAAGGATGCTGGTGAGAAAAGATTATTGCAACTCAATAAATTTGAGGAGATTTGAAATGAACCACATGATAATGCAAAAATATATAAAGAGAAAATAAAAATATGGCATGGTCGGAAGATTATTAAAAAGAAGTTTGAAACCTGGACCAGAAGTTCTACTATATAATACAAAATTGAGATTATTTCTAGGAAAACTAAAATCTAGATGGTTAGGACTATTGAAAATTATTAAAGTCTATCATTATGGAACTATTGTTATTAAAGATCCTAAAACTACAAAGATATTTAAATTTAATGGGCATTTTAATGGGCATCGTTTGAAACTGGGCATCGTTTGAAACATTATTATGAAGGGCACATACCTCAATTTAAAGAAGTTTTAATGTTAAGTCAACCTAACTAAAAAAATGGTTTTTCGGGCTGACGACGTTAAACCAAGCGCTTTGTGGGAGGCAACCCATACGTATATTCCTATGTATTAATATTTTGTTTGTTAAGTGTCTTATATATTAGTAGATATAATTCTACACAATTGCATTTATTATAAATTAAGTAAAATATTAGTATTGGAGGAAAATTTGGAATTAAATTGAATAAAAAAATGAAAATTGCAATTTTGGTCACTGGAGCCAACGACGCCCTAGATAACGTACATCAGTGCTGGCAATGCCAATCATGAGCGCCGATAGTGCCGAGTGCGGTTGGACATTTTTAGACGACGTTAGGCGGGTTTTGGCGTGATTCCACTTCATAATAACCGTCAGGATGAGTTTAAAAAGGCCTAAAAACATCCTTGGACGCCTAATAACTTTTTATTTTCGGACTCCATGGCTTCTAATTCCAGAAATACTTTGAAGTATGGAGTTTTCAACAAAAGAAAGTTCATTAGTTTTGACGTGCAGTAATTATACGATAAAGTTATTACGAAGAGGAGATTGATCAAGGAAAGAGGAATTGTTAATCATGGAGTGATCAAGTGATCAATCCAGTGATCAATCCTACTGGTCTGATTGATAAAATCATTCTGCAAAGGCGTTGGGAAGTTTTGCGTTACACTAAGTCTGTGGTTGTCGTACCTGTGGTGAAAGAGTTTTATGCAAACTTACATGGAATTACTCAAGGTGTTGTCTTTGTACGAGGTAAGGCTGTACCATTTACTCCTGCAAGGATTAATGAATTGTATATGATAGACAACATTCCAATCTGTCATTATACAAATTTCATTCCTACACGAGATTTGATGCAAGATGTGTATAATCTTTTGACGGATGAAAGTGATATGTGGGAGATACGAGATGAATGATATGTTAGTTTCTCCACTCCATTATTTAATCTAATTTCAAAGCAATGGCATTTCTTTACTGCTACAAAATTACTCCCTACTATGAAAATTAGTAGAGTTACCAAAGAATGTGTTATTT
>NW_018165382.1:262024-265337 GCF_001263595.1 Phalaenopsis equestris
GCTTCAACTCCATTAATACCACCAACAGTTAGAAGTTCGCTTGCTTTGGAAACGAAATTGAAGAAAATGGAAAGGAAACTTTAGAGTGTTATGAATGCAGTAGGAGATCTTAAATACCTTTTTGATCACCTAGATTGGAGAATGAAAGAAAATTTTGATCACACTGGAAATTCTGAAGCAAGATTAGTTCGGATGTTTAAAGAAAAAGGGTGGATCGAAGAATATTCGACAGATCAATTCCCGTACCGATCCTTCTACAACTTATATGTTCATTGTCAATCTATAAGAGACATCAGAGGAGGAGAAAATACTGAAGAAGAGGCATAATAATTGAAGAATTTAAATTCTCTATCTACTTTAGAACATTATATATATTTATTGTAATTGTGTCGATTTAATTTGGTTTGGTTTGTTTTGTTTTGTTTTTTTTCTTTAGAATTCTGAACTTTGATTGTGCGTATAATTTTGTGACAACGTTTAGTGTTGTGACTTGGTTTAGTGTAGTGGCTTGATTTTGACGCAGATTTATAATTCATTTGTTTAATGTGTGTGATTGTTTAATTAAAAAATTGTGTTTGTAAAAAGTGTACTTTCATATAGAAAAGTTAGTTTGTTGTTGTTTGTGAAAATTCATGTTGGTGAAATATTTTTTTTCTGAATTATTGTTAGATATAAATTTTTGTTTAAAATACTAAAAATTTTGGAGTAAGTCGATAGGAAATTGAAAATTAAAAAAATCAAAATATGAAATTTTCGGGCTTTCAACTTCGACGGCGCCCTCGACCTGACAGATTTTAACCCCTAAAAATATTTACTATGGCCACCATTTTTATGCTTAAGTCATCTTCAACCTTTGGTTTAGGCTGCTAGTGCTTGATTGTGGTCGGATTTGAGGCGATTTAGAGACTAAAAGTCTTCGGATTTCATCTTCTCTATGTAAGAGCTACACTTTAAATCAAAATTTTTTTATTTTCACCAAGGATTTATCTCACATTGCATGGATCCAAAAATATGAAAAAAAATTTTTGAAATTTTTGAGAAACTCCTTTGGTGATGAACTCTTATATAGTGATTTGAAGTTTAAAATATTTTACATTTTGTTTTTTGGAATTTTGGAATTTATTCAGATTTTTCAAAATTTTGTAGATTTCCTATGGCGCCTAGATCGAGCAAAAGGAAAGTAGAATATGACGAGCAGAGATTTGTTAGATTTAGAGCCAATGCTCAATTTCATAGCATTTGTGAAAATAAGAAAGTAATTCAGAACTGAGGTTTTAAAAATCCAGGAAGAGAAGTTGAACATTTGATTATTGCTCGACAATGGGAAAACTTCTGTTATTTTACCGTTGATGTTATAGCTGGGATTGTAATGGAATTTTATGCCAACCTTCTTGAAGCTTTTGATGATTATGTATTTTTTCTTAGAAAAAGGGTAGAATTTACTCCAAAGAAAATAAATGAGTTCTATTCTGTAGAAGATGTCTATAGATGCCAGTATCATTCTTTTTCTATTACAGATCAAGCTTTAAATGAAGTTATTTCTTTTTTGACTATTGAGAAAGGGCTTGGAAAATAAAAAATGGAGTTAAAGTTAACCTTCCCCATACTGGTTTAAATGTAGTATATAAGGCCTGACATTATTTTATTTCTGGAAGAATGATTCCGATGAGCCATCATAGTGAGGTGACCAAAGATAGAGCCATCCTGAATTACAGTATTCAACAAGTTATGAACATAAATATGGGCTATATTATTTATATGAACACTCGACCTATTGCTCTGGGAGAGACTTCTAGTGGATTGGTACACCCTGCTCTTATTCCTTCTACCTCTCATGGACCTACTTCTAGTGACCCCAGCAACAGAGAACTTTTAGATTATATGATGATACAAAATGGAGATATTTTGAGGATAGATTATAGGATGCATAATATGGAAGCCAGAAATGCTCACACTGATGATTTGATTCGACAAAAATTTGAGTATGATGTTGCTTATAATGATGCTTTAATTAGATACCTGAGGGGAGAACATTCAATTCAGTTCCCTGTTCACCCTATATTTACTCCATATCAGCAACAGAAGTTGGATGTAGATGAAGATGAAGATGATATTATGAAGATGATAACTAGTGATCTTTTTGTTTGTTTATTTGTGTTTGTACTGTATGATTGTATTGTTTGTGTTGTGATATTGTTTAGACTTTGTTTGTTATGTTATGTGAAACTGTAATGTGGAAGACTGTTTTTATTTTTAGAATTTAGTTTAGTTCTATTGTTATTTTCATCTTTGTTCTGTTTTGTGATTAGCTCTTTCTCAGTAAATTTTATATGTATTTTGTGCAATTTAATGTTTTTAGCCTTTTAGTTTTTATTTTAGCACCTGCAGTTTACTAGAGATATTCCTTCTACTTCTAGGGATATTCCTTCTACCTCTCATGGACCTACATCTAGTGTCCATAGCAACAGAGAACTTTTGGATCAGATGATGATACAACAGGGAGATATTTTGAGGATGGATTACAGGATGCATAATATGGAAGCCAAAAATGCTCACACTGATGATTTGATTTTGCAAAAATTTGAGTATGATGTTGCTTATGATGATGCTTTAGTAAGATACCTGAGGGGAGAAAATTCAGCTCAGTTCCCTGTTCACCCTGTGTTTACTCCATATCAGCAACAGAAGTTGGTTGTAGATGAAGACAAAGATGATATTGACTAGTGTTCTTTTTGTTTGTTTGTTTGTGTTTGTACTGTGTGATTGTATTGTTTGTGTTGTGATGTTGTTTAGACTTTGTTTGTCATGTTATGTGAAACTGTAATGTGGAAGAGTAATGTGGAAGACTATTTTGGAAGACTATTTTTATTGTTAAAATTTAGTTTAGTCTGTTGTTAATTTTAGCACTTTGTTCTGTTTTCTGATCAGCTCTTTCTCAGCAAATTTTATATGTATTATGTGTAATTTAATATTTTTAGCCTTGTAGTTTTCATTTTAGCACCTGCAGTATTTTCAAAATTTATGTTAAAAAATCAGAATCTCCAACATGTTTAAATTTTTTTTTATGTATTTAATGCTTTCTTTTACTCTTCATTTTTAAAGCTCTTCATGTAAAAACCTTTTAAAAATTTAAGTTTTGGCGGGGAGAGAAGAAGAAAAATCATTTTAATAAAGAGAGGAAAAACTTAATTTTATTTGTCCTCACTTAATTATATTTTAAAAAAAATTAAATTTAATATGACCTTTGGTATTAGAGGTTAACTTTGGATAACTATATTTATGTTTCTAAATATATAGTAAATTTAAGTAAAAA
>NW_018165382.1:265668-266831 GCF_001263595.1 Phalaenopsis equestris
AAAAATTGGCTTCACTTGAATCAACTTATGGAAAAAGACTTGAACACATTTTCTAAACTTTTTATTTGAATGTTAACTTAATTATTAATAAATTTTTATGAAGTTCTTTTTCATATAAATTTGCTATTTGACTTTAATATAATAAATTTGCCAAACCAGCATTAAAGGCGGTGCAGACCCCGTTTCAAGAAGGTTCAATGTATTTGGACGATTTTTTGAAGTTTTTGGAGGCACCTCTTGGAGAACCGACCTTGGGCTCTATTTGGGACAGAATTTCATTAGAAAAAGTGCTCCTTTATGTTTATCACTCCTCTACTTTCATTTTTCGCACCACATCATTCCATTTCACTTCCATATTGGAGTCAATTAGTGATTTTATTTTCATATTTTAAAGTTTTTGTGGTGAGATTTAGTGTGAAACTTTCTATAAGAGTGTTGGAGAAGGAGAAAAGTGAGAGATATCTTCTTCCTGCATTACTAAGAAAAGGCTACAAAGAATTTGCTTTGACAAAGAGTTTTCAGAAAAGTATTGTTTGTTTATCAGTGTTGTATGAACTTTCTTTTTTATATGAAATTTGTGTTTTGTTACTTCTTTCTCATGAGGTCTCTTCTTTCTCATGTGTCTTTCTCATGAAGTTTGAGTAGTTCACTATATCTTTCTCCCTAATCTGAGATATGGTGAAATGAAGAGAAAATATGATGTGCCAATATTAAATTGTATAATAAATTATGATGATTTTTCAACTTCAAACTTAATTTATTTTTTGATCTGGCCAATTAAATTGTTAAAAGGTGTTGTGAAACATATGATCCGGGAAATGAAGTATGAGTTCTACAATAGAGTAAGGATCACATTTGATTCCATGAAGGAGAACATCATTTATGGAATTAAGTGCAAATAAATAAGTATTCTTTGTTGGCTGTAGAATTGGAGAACCTTTAGGGTGATAGACTAAAATCTTCAATTTAGCCTTGGTGTTTAAAAACTGAAACGAGAGCTAGCCTTCAGTTTTAGGGAAAGGGGAGTTATGGAGTGGGAGCCGATATCCTCCTAGCCTAGCCATGGATTTAGGGACTAAACACTAAAATTAATTAATGATTAAAATTAGTTAATGATTTTCTATGTGTTGTATCAGGGTAGAGAATTAAAATTGCTCCTATTT
>NW_018165382.1:266927-269265 GCF_001263595.1 Phalaenopsis equestris
AGTATTTACTATTTTAAATTTTGCATATTTGATTTGATAATAGTTTAGAAATTTAATTTTGATTACATCTCAACAATTGAAATTAGTGACAATGATTCCAATTGACTTTCTGTGAATTTCCTAGCAAATTTGTCATTTCGAATTTAAACATTCCCCGTAGGATCGATGTTTAGAGCTTAAATAAAAAGTTCATTATTACTTGATAACAATATGTATACTTGCGTTGAATTTGAATATTAGTTGATTATATTTAATTAAATTTTACAAAATCTATCGCAACAAAAAAGTCAGATCAACTACTCCTATCAAATGAAAATAAGGTCAAAAAAGGAAGTAACAAAATTGAGATGGAATTATCACTGATAAATTCATAATGTCTCCTCCAAAACTCAATTATGGGTGAGACCCGAGTTGTAGATTGACTTGACTCGTCAATCCAACTACAACAAGAGAACATACGAGTCTAACCATAATAAGAAGTTAAGAAAACACCTCCCTCATGACACAAAAATGTAATCAAACCACTAATAATCCAAACATCTACCAATTATCAATCAAACTAAATAATCCACTTTAAGGCCATCATAACACAACACTAACAATCATAACTCTTAAGCACACTAAATCAAACCACACTGATAATTATGGGTTGCCTCCCATAAAGCGATTTTTTTAACTTCATCAGCTCGACAAATGATTCCACATGAATCAAAATTCCATTTAAGTGAGCCATGATCAATCACACAATCTTTTTTAGTCTAGGGATTTCCACAAAGTCCTTAATTTTAAATTTTTCTTTCAACTCTTCGTTTTCATATTGATTCTTATCAATATTCTTCTAGTGATTTTCTCAATTTTCATATTAATATCATCCTTAAATTTTATAAGAAATGGATCTTTATAAGATACTTCATGATCTCCTAAATTTTGGATCGTATTACCTCTAGATAATTTAGATACTGGATCAAATTCTTCTTGGTTACTCTTTTGTTCAGCGTTGTCTTTCAATTCTTCCCCTTGGTACTGAGTAAATGGTAGAGGTGTTCTTTCTATATTTATCTTAGTTGAGGAAAAAAGTTTTTATAATTCCGTAGGGATTTTTTTCATTTGTCTTTCAATCTCCTTATCCTCATTTCTCAACTCAAAGTTCTTTTGAAACATATCATTGAATTATCTTCTAAATATTTGTTCAATAATTTTAAATTGTTCATCATTCATCTCCTTGGGATTTAACTCAAGGCCACTAGGTAAAATCTCTAGGGAGATAATTGTTAATTGCATTAATAATTTGCCCCAGTTGGTTTTCTATATTCCTTAGTGCAACCTCTTAGTTTTCCAACTCATTTTTCATTTGAATCACAACCCCTTCTAACATTAATTCCTTCTCCTCATTCTGTGGGTTGGAGTTTAATTGTGGATGATTATTAACTGAGTTAATAATTTGCCCCACTTGGTTTTCTATATTCCTTATTGTGATCCCTTGAATGTTTAGGTCACTCTCCATTTGCATAACAACCTCTTCTAATAATTCTTTCTCCTCATTCTGTGGGTTGAAGTTAAAATTTAGTTCTTAGTATTTAAGTTCTTAAATACTAAGACCAAATTGAGGATTTTAGTTTGTCACCATAGAATCTCCAATTCTCCGCTCAGTAAAATATATATATATAATATACTTACATTTCTAAGACTAGAAATTTAATATTAATATATATATATATATATATCCCAATTTATTTGTAATCAAACCCCATGAACTTCATTTTCCATGGAATTTGAATGTGGTTCCACTTTGTTGAGAATTACACCGCCCTCTCAGGTCTTAATGCAATTACAACAAATTTTAGCACTACAACGAGCCCTTATTGTAATTTAAAGGAAGTGTAAGTAAAAACCATCACATTTAAAATAAAAAGATCTTTTAGCATGAATCCCAATATCTTAAACATAAATCCTACTCATTACAAAAGAAAAGTAAAAGGAAAATAATGGCATAATCTTCTCATGTCACTATTTCTTAATAAAAAAAGAGTAAGAAAGATACATCATAAAGCACAAAGAAAACACAACGAAAACTTTATTACATCAAAGCAAATTCATTAGATAAGTGTTTAAAAAATCATAAGATAATGAGGAGCACAATACTTAGTTTTTTTTCCCTTGAAAGAAATATGAAAATCTCTCCCACAAAGTCTCCCGCTAATCCATGTAGTGCTAGTACATCTCCTTATAGATTCTCTCAAAGTCTCGTCTCTAATCTCTCCAAAAAGGTAGAAATCTACATTTCTACTGCTATTCTAAGATCTATAAACATTCTCCTATAAACATTCTCCACATTTTT
>NW_018165382.1:269292-287148 GCF_001263595.1 Phalaenopsis equestris
TAAAAGCACTCTATTATAGTGTAGGGACGAATTTCCCAAGAGATGCCTCAAGCAACCTTCCAAAAATCATTCAAATGCATTGAATCTCAGCCATAACCACCCAAAATCACGTCCATGCTGTCTCGGGCACCATCGACGCAGTCGGATCCATATTTTTTTTGTCAATCTCTGGATTCGGGCGTCGTCAGTGCCGGTTTGGGCGCCTTCAGCGCCGGTCTACAGTAACTCCACTATTTTGCTCCGTTTCAGCTTCATTTTGCCCCGTTTAAGTTGTGTTTCGTTCCTAACAGATAGACCTACAAAATAAACATGAAAACAGTTTTTCTTTAAAGTGTAATTTCATTCAAAAATATGTGAGAAGTGTAAAAGAGATTAAGCATAGAAAGACATCGAAATGTGCTAGGACAGAATTTTCTTTCTTGCTCGTTTTTGCTCCAAATTGCTCTGTTTTTGCTTCTCTTTCTCCAAAACTCCATTTCATGTACCTGAAACCAAAAATATACAAGATATCTTACTTTAAAGTGGAATACCATTGAAAATCACCAAATATAGGCATTAAAAGTATATGAAAAATTGAACTTTTTTAGGCATATCACCTGACAACATCATTTGACACTCCATCATATTTAAATATAACACACAATTCTAGAAAACTAGCAGGGTGTAAATTAGGACCTTCAGTTGGTGTTTCTCTAAACTGGTTATTTTATGCTATTTGGATTATAACAAGTTTAAGCTCAAATGAATTGGTAGCTACATCAGGGTTTTGTATGCTCAAATGAATTTCATCTGCTATAGGATTAGCATAATCTATTAAAGGTCTCTGAATTAAAGGTCTCTGATGATCTGATGATGTTCATTTTCATTTCCAACATTACTTAAATTGCAAGCCATTTTGCTAAATTGATTTTTTTTGTTATTTTTAAATTTTTTTAATAGTTCTCTCTCTAACTCAGAATCATAAGGTACTAAATTTTTAGATCTTACACTACGCATAAACAAATAAAGTAAGTAATTAAAAATAAGCAGTCACACTTAAATAAGAAAATGTTCAGAACTAAACTACAAACACTCTTTATTTATTTTTTTATATGTTTTTTTTTATTTTTAAAATAAAATAAAATAACTTACTAATACTACTTTACATTATTTATCCGGCAATGACACCAAAAACTTGATGCAGTCAAATTTAGTGTGTAAATTTTATAAATATTTTTAAATATTACAAAATACACACGATAGATATAAAAATAAATATGCAATATATTCCCAACAAAATACATTTTATGAAAATAATTTATCTTTAAAACTCTTTCTAAACTGCCAAATCCCCTTTAAAATCAACACAAGTATGCATAACACTCAAGAAATAAAGGGCTCTAATGGAGTCCTAGATATCAATCCCACAGGAAAGTTGGAAAAACCTATAAGTAAATTCTTATAAATATTTTATAACTTAAAAATGCAAAAATAAAAGTAAAGTGTGAAGTTTGAATATTAACTACTAAATTTAATGCTATATAAAATGCAGTTAAAAGAACAAAGTTAACTAACTTAAAACTAAGCTTTCAAAAGTAAAATTATGAAATTAAACAAATTTTTTTGTTGATGGAAGATTTAAATTTAAGAAAGCATCCTTCCGCTTTACAATGAGTACAGGATTGTGAAGAAATTAAAATCAATTAAAAATTTATATATAACTGTTTTGTGCCAAAGAGGATCAATCATATTATTTACCCTCGTTTGAGTGCTATAAAGAACATTGGCTAATCTAGAGTTTAGTCCCTAATTTCATGGTTAGGTTGGTAGGATACTGGCTGCCACTCCAGAGCTCCCACTACTCACTCCCCTAAGGGCTAACAATCTCGCATTAGTTTCCAATCAACTGGACCAAATTAGGGATTTTAATCTGTCACCTTAAAATCTCCAATTCTGCATCCAACAAAGTATATTTTTGTATTTATTTACACTCAATTCCAGGGATGAGTTACTCTTCTATGAAATCAAATTTGATTCTCCCCATGTTGTTGAAATCATAGCCCTTTCGGAACATATGTTATACAACCCATTTTAACATTTTAATTGGTCATATTCTTAATTGGTCAGATCGAAAAGTAAATAGAGATCGGAGTTCAATTCATCACAAATTATTAACATTTAAAACCAGAGATCAGAGTTCAATTCATCACAAATTATTAAAATTTAAAACTGTATAAAACTAAATCAATTCTTCACAAAACCATATGTCAAAGTAGGGAGAAGAAAAAAAGAAGAATACTCAGAATTCCTGAGAAGGATACGATAAAACATAAGACACAACACGGAATTCATATATAGAAACAAGTTTACAAAATAAAAGAAATAAAAGACACAAAGTATCTCACAATCCTTCACAAGAAAATCCCTAGAAGTTCTCTCCAATACTTTCTCTCTTTACAAACACACTCAATTCTCTCTTAGAAGTGTAATGAAGAAGAAAACTCTCACCTTCCCTCTCCTTATACAACCATAGAAGAAAATCTCATCTCCTTGTCTTTCACGCCACCACCTTCTTGCCTTTTTGTCCCCCTTCCAACTCTCTCCCCACTCTTTGAAGTATTCTTCTTTTATTAGAGGCTTCCTCCTTTCAAAAGAAATTCAAAATTTCCTCCAAAATTTTCTACAAAAGTCAACTCTTTTGAATTCAAAAGATGTGTCATTTGATACAAGAGACATATCTCTTCATAAAAGAACTTTCTAAAGTGTCTAAATGCATTGAATCACTCCAAGGGATGTGTAGAACAAGTTTTCCCATGATAATTTGCGCAAAATTTGTCTCGAAGCGCTGTAATCCGCAAAAAATCATCTCAGGCACATCATGTGCTAGCTCTCTGTCAAATGACGCATCATGTGCCAAAATTCCAAAATTCACTATTTTTGCTCCAAATTTCGTCTTTTTTTCCATTTTTTCTCCAAATTTTATTTTTTTTTCCATTTTTTCTTGAAATTTCTAAAAATGATATATCTACAAAAAAAAACATGAAAATACCCTTCTTTAAAGTGCAATATCAAAAAAAATAAACATAAAATATGAGCTTAAGACAATATATTATTTTGGTGTATCAAAATCTCCCGAACTTAAATGTTACTTGTCCTCAAGTGACACTTTTACTACATAAAAGCATATGACTTAGGATAGAGATTTGCTTTAACTTCTATACTTTAGTTTAATAAATAAAATAACAAAATTTAAGAAAAACCTTTAATAACTTAAGATTCAAACTCTAAGTCTAGGAATACTTAGCAATCAAATTTAAGATTTCTGAATCTCTATTCATTTCAAGAAGAATTTCAATTTGTCATATTAAGAACATTTAGAACATTCATATGAAAAAGAACTTCATTAAAACTTTGCCAAGAATGCTAATAAAATTCTAATACAAGTTTAGAAAGTGTAATAAAGCTCCTTTTTTAAGTTGATTCAAGTGAAACCAATTTTTATTAGGCAACTCCTCAAGCTTCTCATCACTTATTTTTCTTTTCTTTTCTTTTTTTTCTTTTAGGATATTTTCAATCCTTTATTTTCTTTTCTTTTACTTTTTCAAGTGAGGATTATTATATATGGATAGCCTTTAATAATTTTGAACTTAACTATCCTCTTCTTAAAGTTAAAACTCTATACTTGTCTTCCTTTATAAATTCATATTAGTTTATGATTTTTCATAAGACTTATTCTTTTTTAATTAAAATATCCTTCTGTCACTTGTGATTAGTCAAATCACAGACCCCAATAACCCCGGAATGATGGAACCATGGGATCTTTATCGAGTCACCCCACATAACAAAATCAAACACAAAATGATAAAACAAATAAAACTTAATCGAGTCAGAAGTCTTAAGCAACATAAAATTTTCAACCCCTAAAATCCAAAAAAAGTACATTAAAACATAAATGAAACCTTAATGAACAAAGATCAATGAATGCAACTTGAACCTCTGCCACCTAAGTCTATGAAGATCTCTTGGAAAATGTAACCCATGGTTGCTGACAAGAATCTTTCGTTCGAAGTAGGTTTGACCACCTTTTAGACTAAGTAGATCAGGTAACCCTACAACCTTGGGAGAATGGAAAGCCATGGGCATCTTGATCGGGTTTTCATAAATAATAACAACAACCAACCAGTTAAATTGAAACATATTTTATGCTAACGCTATTTTGCAGGGCTGTTGAAGAAAAAAGGGGGACGTCGACCTAGATTTACTTTGCATGTTATTACGGTGTGCTAACTCTATTTTGCAGGGATGGACATTCAAAACTAGAAGTAAAAGGATGAAATCCAACTAAACTATTAACAATAAAAAAAAACCCTAGGATAGCTCAAAAACATAGCAAGATTCTTTAGAATCTTTAGGAATCTACTACATTTAGGATAGGGCTTTGAAATTCCTTTCTCCGACAATGACATTTTAACTTTTTTGAGGAAAAGTAATAACCTTAATTGGGTGTTGTCTTAAGCAATCCCGAATTTTATAAGATGTAATTAACTTTTAGAGCTTTCCTTTATAAGAAGAAGCGAACCCCAGAATTGGTACAATAACCTGAATCTATGGTTGTAGTTTACCTCAGACATACACTAGAGCTATCTACGCGAAGTCCACCTCACGAAAGTATCCCCACATCTTTCTTTTGTTTGTTCACGTCATTGTATGTCGTAGTCCTCAGATCTCTTCCCTCTTCAGATCATCCACACGATCAGAGAGAGAGAGTAATTTGGAGAGAGAGACTATATGACGGGGAACAAATTAGTGATTCAATGACAATCTGACAATAGCAGAGTGACACGATGGCAGCGGCGGTCACTAACTAATAAAAATCTGTATAAATGATGCATTGATTATTCCAATTTTAAATTTTGATAGTGCATTTATTATGTATTTTCTTTTGAAAATCTTAAATGATTTTCTATTTGATGGATAAATTTTTGAATTTTGGGCAAACTGGTAGATCGAGAAAGTGCTCCTATCAAAGAGAGCCATGTAGAGGGAGAAATACTATATGAGGATATATGGAAGATAAAAAATGGGAAGATGTTACATTCGATGATGTGGCTAAGTTTTTTTAAAGGTTAGCAATTAATTGTTAACCTTTAAATGATGTTGACAGCTGAACTTACATCAATAGCCTTATAGAAAAATAAATAGAGAGTAAATTCTAATACAGAACATGAAGGTTCTCTTATTTTTAATCTTCTTCAATACTCTAAATAATATTGTCTTAATTAGTGAGTCAAATTTATTTTTTTCACGGCATCAACAACATCCCTATTATTATTTTTTAAAACTAAAATACACAATTTCATGCATAGATTTAAAGCATCGAAGTGTCTTGTTTGGAAATACCAAAGTTAGGTGTGAGATACATGAAAACATCAGAGCTGTGTGCTAGGTATCTGAAAACATCAAGTTAGGTATGAGATACATGAAAAGAATTTACATGCATATTACACAATTCTTGTGTATTTACTTTGTCTCAAAACAAAAATTTCTTATTTGCACACAAAGCACTCATAATTTAATAACACGTTTTCAAGTACATGTGTAAAGCACCAAACGGTTATGTCCGTATGTGTGATGTGTCAGATATATAAATAGATAAGAATTGTATTACATTTGTAAATTTCCCTATGGTTCTGCATGTATAAGTTTCTCAATGATGAAACATGTAACAATTAGATATGTCATCAAAATTGTAAAATACTAAAAAAAAATCTTGAATTTCTCCAAAACACTAAATCTTAAATCTTAAAATGTAATAAATCTAACTGCTAAAATTAAATAAGAAAAAACGTCAATATCAGAATTCAGGTTACCTATGATTTGAGTGTAAGAACACGAGTAAAGGTAAACAATGGTGAAATTTCACACGATGGGGTTTTGGTCGACTTCAGAGCTAAGGGCGTGCGTGCGAGCAAAAAATGTGAAATTTTGGGTCATCGGTTTGATATAAAATCTATTTCCGACCACTTTTCAATAATAATTGACTGTAGTTTATTAATCTCTTAATAACTGATGGTTTGAAGCATTGGTTAATATATCATTACCATTGGTCATTAAATATCCTAAAACCTACGGTCTAACTTTTCGACGGTCTCTGATCATCACTTTATAATTTGTTTTGGAACGACGATTTTGATTGTCGGTTATTACTTCATGATCGTCGGCTACTAGATTCATTAACAACAAACGGCCAGGACCGTCGAGAAAGAAAGCCATCAGAAATAAAAGCATATTTACTTGCTCGCTAATGGCCGTCACTTTACCCTCCAGCTTTTGTTGTATTTCTTGTAATGGTTATAACCTTAATATACTAGACATTTGAGTTAAGAGATATGATAAGGTGAGTAATATGCAAGAAGAGTGAAATGAGATAGTTGATAATTTTTTTGGCAAGTTCATTCATAATATTAACTGAGGAAGACATTGGTAAAAACTTTACAGTACAATAAATCGTCTATAAATTTATTATAATTAAGAAGTAACCAATACAATCTTAGAAGTTGAAAGATACATATACATATATATATTTGCAGGTTTTTTTTACTAGAAAAATATCTTATTATTTATTTTTTCTGAAAAAGTCAGTCATATTATTTCTTAAGAAAGTTTTTTAATTTGCCAACCTTCTTTAAATTTTGCTTTTGCCATTGGGCACAAACACAACCTGCTTCACCCAAGCACTATTTTCTTTGGTTTGTCATAATATCATATTTAAGCCAAATCAAACAGATCTAATTCACACTTAAATGAACAAAAACTATAAATTTTTTTTTATGTAATTTATTTATTTCAGTTCTCATGCTTCTTTGTCTACAGAGAAAATATTAGGTCAGGACTCCGGATGATCCGGAGTCCAATAAAAAGTCACCAAGTGTAAAGTGGACCCATTACAATACACTGTGATTGGTCCACTTTACACGTGTCGCTTCCCTATAGGACTCCGGATGCATCTGGTGTCCTGACCTAATATTTTCTCTTGTCTACAAGTAGCATCAGTTGACTGGTCCTCACTAACATTGTTAGAAGCTACAGAAAAGTTCAAAATGGAAGCAAGCAAGTGGATGCATCCGCTGTCCTGACCTAATATTATCTCGTCTACAAGGAGGATCAGTTGACTCGTCCTCACTAACATTGTTGGAAGCTACAGAAAAGTTCAAAATGGAAGCAAGCAAGCCTTCCTTCTGCTGGCATCATTTTCAGCCAGCTAAGGATAAATTTAACTACGCAACGACAATTGCAAAAGAACGAAGAATGGGGCAGACAAGGTTTGATTTGGTTTAAAATTAAGTTATGTTGAGAATCGAAAATGACTTCAACTTAGTTCTAAAATTGTAATTTTGAAATTAATCATTTTTTTATTTAGAACTAAATTGTATGAAAGTTATGGAATCCATTCAGTTCATATTAGATATTTGAATAATAAATGATGCTGATTATTTTTTTTATTTACTACGCATTCCTCTCGTTGATTTAATTGAAATTAAAGAATCATGATAGACTTGTGAAAGTCTGAGATCTGATGCAGGGAAAAAAATTATGTACGTCTTACACAGCGCTGCGTACATAATGAAGGTTATATGGGCGTTATATACGCATTATATTTGCGATATATCCCTTGTAACCTCCATATAACTTCCATGTAAGCTACATGTAACCTATAGATATGTGAAAACAGAAACACGGAACTTATTTGTAAGTTCAGGCAGGTTACAAGTAGGTTATATAGAGATTACATGGAGGTTACAAGAGATATAACGTAAATATCATGTCGTTTCATCATGTACGCAGACGTAAGCAAATTTTTTCCTTAATGCGGAGTGCTCAAAACTTATGTTTTAGGCTTATGTGAACCAATTTTTTTTTTTATTATTTGGCAAATATTTGACTTTAGATTAGATATATCCAATTTAGCAAAAATCACAAAAATCAATTTTTTATCATTATGCAACATTTTTCTTGCTGTTGTGAGCTCTTGAATAAATCAAGACTCGGCATTTTTGTTTTGATTTGACTTTTTTTTTCTTTTTAAAATGAATGTTGTTTTGCCGGCTGCCATGAACAATATGAAATCCTTATATTAAATCAAAATATTGACAATATTTTGGAAAAGATGATGGACTTATTAATTATCTAACCGAAGTTTTCACAAATAATTGAAAAGGTAAGAGAAACGAGGCCATCAATACTTTAAAAAATAAATGAACAAATTAAACCTTGGGGATGAATATGCAAACAAGCAAACAAAAAAAAAAAAGGCTGGCATGCAAAAAAATGTACAAATGTAAAAATTTTATGGTTTTGCAGTTCACACAAACATATTTCCCAAGGTCATGAAAACAAATGTCATGAAGTAATAGGTCAACATCACAACCCAATGCTCCAATGAATTTTGGTTGTTGGTATTATGAGGCGAATTTGAAGAAAAAAATGTGCTCATAGATCATTATGTTTTCTTGTGTTCTCATTTGTTCACTAAAATATGCTTTCATTACAAAAAATGAATTAAAAAATTCATTTGCATTAGTTTAAGTTTATATCAAATTGGTAAAAAATATTGTGTATAAATATTGAGCAATTAACTATCATTCATAGACTTATAACTATATATTAAGACTAAATCTGATTAGTAATAAATATAAATAATTTAATCATTGTCCCTGTTTCTTTCATCACTTCAAGTGGTATCAATACCTATGTATGACAAAAATGGCAGCATGAATCTCCAAGGATGGAACGGCTAAGATTGAATTTTGGGTGATTGAAGTTTCATGCAAAGTGTGAGATGCAGACTGGGTTGACAGCCGATTACATGGTAAAATTGGTCGACTGTGATTGGTCGAGCGACCTCGTCTGGAGTCGGTCGGGCGAGTATACCGGTAGACTAAAATTCCTCTCGGAATGGATCTGATTGTCAGTCGGTCAATAGAGTCAATTGACAGGCATTTTATTTTATTTTTATAATGATATATTTTTCACTTGATTGACAGACATTATATTTCGTGTTCCCTTTTTCCAGCCCCCTAAACCACTCCACGACCTCCCAATAACTCCCCAAAACAGGCCCCCAAAGTGCTCAAAACTGCCTCAGGCAGTTGCTAGCGCTTGGGCCCCCAGAGGCAGGCATCGAGGCGCCAGACTCTCAGTTTGCACATAATGGCCTAGGTGCCTTGGCTCTCAAGGGAGTGGTGACTAGGTGCTAGTGTCGTGATGCCTTTTAGCCAAGTGTGTAGCGCCTAAGCGATGCTTTCTCGATTTGTCAAGTGAGGGACTGATGCCTAAGCGCCCATGAGTCCAACTCCATGGAGATAGTCATCCATTTTGTTTCTTTGTTCCAAGTCCCCTCCACATTGCTCCACTTTCAACATCTATTATATCTGCAAAGAAAACTTGAATATGCTTTCTTTAAAGTGAAATTTTATCCATATAAATGTGCAAAACATAAAGAAATTTAAGCATTCATTTTTACACATCACTACTTAATGAAATCGAAGAAAAAGAAATAACATAACTGCTAAAAGAATAAAAATATTGCTTTGCATGGAGCTATGAAAAAATGTCTAGAATCACTCCAGAAGTAGCACTCAGGATAAACAAAGCTGCAATCCCAATAAAGCAAGCTTCAAAAAGAATATGTGTGGAAATAGAACAACAGGTCGTGGATGAGGATAAGAAGTTAATCGAAGCTGACTTCATCCGAGGAGAAAAATATCCAACTTAGCTGGCCAACATAGTGACTATGAAAAATAAAAATGATAGAATTCGGATCTGCATCGACTTCAGAGACCTGAACAAAGCCTGTCCAAAAGATTAATTGCCTATACCGATCCCAAAGATGATGGTAGATATTACATCAGCGCATGAAATTTTCTCATTCACGGATGGAATGTCAGGTTTCAACCAAATCAAAACATCTCTAGAAGACAAACCAAATACCATCTTTCAAACACTCATCGGGATTTACTGTTATAATTTAATGTCTTTTGGAATTTAGAATGCTGGTGTGACATACAAGCGGGCTATGATAAGGATCTTCGACAAACACATCTACCTATAGCTCGAGTATTATGTGGATGACTTAGCCATCAAGAGCAGACAAAATGATGACCACGTGTATGATTTGAGAATCTTCTTCAAATGATTGGGGCAATTCAATCTTAAGATAAATCCCTTGAAGTGCGTCTTTAGTGTCGCCTTAGGGAAGCTCTTAGGATTTATTGTTTATCGTAGTGGGATCGATTTTGACCCTCACAAGATCGAAACTATCTTAAATATGTATCTTCTGAAGAATTTGACCCAACTACAACATTTTCATGGAAAGTTTGCATGTATATGACGTTTCATATCTAATTGTTCAGGTAGGTGTCAACTTATCACCGCCTTAATCAGAAAAGATACTATATTTTTGTGGGATGACAAATGCCAACTTACTTTTAATAGCAGCAAATAATATTTAATGACACATTCTATTTTAGCAACCTCTACCATGAGAAGGCCTCTGCTCCTTCATACCACAACTATAGATGACTCCCTCAGAGTCTTGTTGGCCCAAGTCATTTATGAGGGTAAATAAAATGCATTGTACTACTTAAGTGCCACCTAATTACTACTGAAATTAGGTATCCCGCAACTAAGAAGCATTGCTTAGCTTGGATCTTCACCTTCCAAAAGCTAAGGTGTTACATGCTCTCTTATAAGGCGACTCTCATCTTGGGAGTTAATCCTTTGCAGTACCTAATGACTCGACCAACACTCCCTGGAAGATTATCCAGGTATACAATGATACTGCTTTAGTATTACATAACCTTTGTTCCACTACATGCTATCAAAGGACAAATATTGGTGGACTTTTTAGTAGTAAAATTGATACCAGCAGGATTTTCTCTCAATGATGACCTGCCCGAAAAATAGATTTTAGAGCTCAAAGGTTCGTGTACTTGTCGTTGGGAACTACAATTCGAAGGGGCTTTGTCTGCTTATAAAGATAAGGACACACACGAAATTGTACCTGACAAAGTAGGAGTAGGATTGATTTTCATTAAGCCAGACCAAGCAATGATACCATTCCCTTACCACTTGATAGAGTTCTATACAATTAATGAAGCTAAATACGAGGAGCTCATAATCGGCTTAAATTTTGGAATATTAATGGAAATCAAGGAAATAGAAATCTACTGGAACAAAAAGGACCCTAAAACCAATGCTCGAACAGTACTTCAGCTACACATTGAAGTTATTAGAACAAATCCCAACCTTATGCTTTTTTGAGTTCTTAGGTGAGAGAACTCATTAGCTGATGTTTTGGCAAAGCTCGCAAAGAAGTTTACTTTACTGGAAGAGGATCATGCTCGAATTTTAGTACAAGTGTGGTAGGTCCTCTCTCAAATAGATATGAGCAGACTTCACAAAGTTGATGTCGACGTGACAATGACAGCAACCAAGAAATAAGAAGAGGATTGGCAAGAGTCATTCATTGATATTTTTAGACTAGGAGATTACCAAAAGATAGTTCTACTGCAAATAAAATCAAGCAAGGAGCATTGCCCTACTCTTCGGTGAACAACATCCTCTACCGCATGTCTTATGACCAAATGTGGCTACAGTGTCTAAGCAAATCTGAAGCCAATGACATCATTAAGGAAGTTAACTCAGGCCTTTTCGCTGCACACCAGGCAGGGGCCAGAATGAAAATGAAAATAGAAAGACTAAAAATTTTTTGGCCATCAATGATGGAAGATTGCATGAAAACCGTCAAAAGGTGTCACCAATGCCAGGTGCACGAGGTGGTATTACCTAATCTTTGAACGTGCCACCCCCAAAAATTGTGCCATGGTCGTTCGAGTGTTAGGGCACAAACATAGTGAGCCCTATAGATCCTTCATCCTCCAAAGGCCACCTATTTATTTTGACCACTACAGACAACTTCTCCAAATGGGTAGAAGTAATTTTGCTCTGGGAAGTTAAGGAAAATTAGGTTCTCTAATTCTTTAAGAGTCAAATTGTCTACAGATTTGGAATACCTCAAAGGATAATCTCAAACAATGAGATACCCTTCAAGAAAACAAAAATAATTTTGTTCAGAGAAATGAGATAGATTGGAGATATTCAAAAATCTATTAACCCGAGGCTAATGGTTTATTCAAAGCCTTCAATAATATTTTTGTTCAAATCTTAAAACATACATTGACCAAAAACACGAGATAGTGGCACGAGCAGCTACCGGAAGCTTTGTCGGCCTATTGTACCACAAACCAAACACCGATACGGCCACCATTTGCCCTGGTGTATTGGTCTGAAGCCCTAATCCGTTTGAGGTGCAACTTCCTTCTCTCAAAATAATAATTACTAACAAAATAACTGAAGAAGAAAACATGAAACTATGGCTCGAAGAACTTGACAGTTTGGAGGGTAAACGCCTAAAGGCTCAACAAAACTTGAAGTTGTATCTAGCAAAGATGATACAGGTCCACGCAAACTAGTTCATCTGAGAACATTCCAAATCATTGATTTGGTCTGGTATTCTACAGACCTATTCTTGCTCACCGCAAGACAGGCGGGAAGTTTGAAAGAACATGGGAGGGCCCATAAATTGTAGAAAAGATGTACTCGAGAGGATCCTATCGGCTAGTTAATTGCCAAGGAGAAAGGATCATGCCTCGATTAATGGGTGGAACTTGAAAAATTATTACATGACAAGAAAAAGAAAAGAAATGACGACCCATTTGTAAACTATGAAAATTTGAAAAAATTAATGAAAACATGAAATGAGCTCTGTCTCTTTCAATTTTTTTCTGATTCAATGCTTAAGTATTTTCCCTTGGAGACCTTTTCCCACTCACTGGGTTGATGCCTATGAGCTTCTTTCCTTAATGAAACAAAATGAAAAAGAAAAGAAATGATGACCCATTTGTAAACTATGAAAATATGAAAAAATTAATGAAAACATGAAATGCGCTCTGTCTCTTTCAATTTTGTTCTGATTCAATGCTTAATTATTTTCCCTTGGAGACCTTTTCCCACTCACTAGGCTGATGCCTATGAGCTTCTTTCCTTAATGAAACAAAATTTCTTAAACAAAATGAAAATAAGAAACTACAAAAATTGATGAAATCAAACATACAAACAAAAAAAAAACAAATAGTAACTAAGACAATAAGCTGACTCATCGACATTGTTCCTATTTATCGCAGGAAGCTATCAGACCCTAGACTTATTTTCCACATGTGTGTGAAAAGATGATAAAAGATCTATGTTGACCTCACTTTTGGTTGAGGTCTAGAGACATGTGTGTGAAAGGATGATAAAAGATCTATTATGATTTTGGCATGGAACAAGTTGAGTTGTTATACAATGACCCACTACCATCCATTATTGGTCAAGAGAAAGCAAAGGGAAGAAAAATATTTTAGAATTCCATTCTAAACCACAAAAGACCTCCAAGTGGAATTTGGAGCCAACAAGACTCGAGCAACCCGCTGATAGCACGGTGGAGGATTGAGATCAGTAGAAATTGCTGCCTCATAGCAGATAATGGATGCTTACATGACAAGCCTCACCAAAATTAAGACTTTCTTGACCCGCGCGCAATGAAGGAACCAGAACAAGAGGCTAAAGAGAGCCGAAGGACAGAAGAAACAGGAGCCCTCATTGCAGCCCATGAAAGAGGATTTGCTAGAGTCTAGGATTTACTAGTTCCACCTGGGCGTTGTATAAAGTGGGTCCGGAGGATTTGCTAGAGTTCAAGTTTTAAATTCCAAAATACACCCCCAGGGAAGCATATCCCATCTTTAGGATAGAGAGATTTGATCTCGAGGAAGACAATTTTGAGAGGTGCGTCTTCATGCCTAATCCGTACACCACACGGGTTATTGACTCCATGGTACTAGAAGAACTTATTGTTAGACAAATCATCTTCGAGGAAGAGTTGGAGTGTGTGTAAACCGTCAGAGGACAAAACTTCTAGCATTCACAAAAATTCAGTGGTGAGAAGCCCAACATACTAGAATTCACTAGAGTCTTTAATAAAGATGACCAGGACATCAATGTTGAGAATGTGACAGAGACTTGGGAAAGAGGATGAACAAGATATCGGGAAAAGAAGACCTATTTGGAGCCTTGTCATTGGAAATGAGTAAAAGGTACGATCACAATACAGTGTGGCTACTTCTATAGTTTCATCGTGGACAAGGACGAAAATCCTTTAGGCATCCTGAGATACAATCGAGTGGATACAATGTCTTTGATTATTATTGAAATAATCAAAATATTTGTGGCATGGACAATACTACCTCTAGATTGCATCCCCAACAGCTGCACAATCAACCATAATGAAGAGGGGGGTTGTATATCACCTCACATTGACCACCATGACTGTGAGAGACACTTCTGCATAATTTTTTTTGCCAAGAAAATGTCCCATAATATTTGGAATTAAGCTACAAATTAGACGACCTAGAGAATTCAAGGGTCTGGTCCGGATACCCTTCCGCTTGGATATGTTCTGATTTTACAAGAAAATATGGCTGATGTAGCGACGCATTGTATCTTAGGGGTGGGCTGATGAATAAATTCAATTAACCTCAGGTGAATGTGCCCACAAGCGACCACTTCACTACTAGCCCAAGCCAGAACTTTAAGGATTACAACCCCTAGAGCTGCCCTGACCCTATATGCACAAAAGCACCTGAGAGATGCTCGATAGGGCTTACCTTAGAGTGCTAGGTGCCCACAGTAAGCCCCTTAATGAGAAGGAATTGCTATGCAACTGAGGGATCGAAGGACCAATGTGACATGCACTTGAGGTGCATGCATGACATGAGTATTGTCTGGCATATTTGGACATTTTCTTGACATTATCATGTATTTTGGACATCTCTTTTATGAGAAGAATGGGGTTAGATACCATTTTGCTACAATTGATTTTCTGCCACTAAAAACTTCTTGTGTAGGTCAAGAAAACTTGAAGAAGACACTTATGAACAAAAAAATCTGACATTAACTAAAATGAAAAAAGGGGACAAAATCCCACGTAATGACAAGAAATCTATGTTCGACAATTATACCAGCTAAAACAACTATGAAAAAGCTTGTGAGCAACTAAATATATTTGTTTTTGCCACATATGGATCATTGGACTTGTGTAAGTCTGAGATCTTGGTGCTAAGGCAATAACAATAATGCTAATGTGTGCTAAAATGAGGGATATGACATGAGATTTAGAATAGTATCTCCTACCTCATGAACCTTTGACAAAATGAGAGGATAAAGGCCGATGATACTATTCGATGACTCTTAAGGAGATAATTTTCCTTGATACTCTTAGGTTGAAAGTATTCCTAGCTCAATCAAACTAATTAACCTGTGGACTACCGATACTCTTAGGTTGAAAGTATTCCTAGCTCAATCGAACTAATTAACCTGTGGACTACACCACTCTACATAGTTTTAAATGAAATCTATTTTTCCTGTTAAAGTAAATTTTATATGCATGAAAGTTAGATTTAAATTGAAAACCAATAAAGATCCACGATTAATCACATGGATCAAGGATAGGACTTCCCTTCGTAGGTTATGAGGATGGTAGTTCTCACTCAACGTCGGGATACACACAGTTTAGCTCTATGCCCCCAACTTTACCAATGTCTTACATTTAGTCTCGATCTTCTATATGTGACTACGGGTGTTCTTTTACTCGCTCGTGTTTTGCTACGGCTCGATTTTTAGACTTTTTCAGTAGCGGATGCTCCTGTTTACTTTCCTGCAATTTATTTAAATTTCCTGCAAATATATTATACTTTGTGATGCTAATCATGCAACCATAGCATAGGCCTAGGTACACATTTATATTTTATGCAATGCAATTTTACTTATCTACTTTACAACTTTTTATCACCTAATTTGCTTACTTTACCTGCAAAACTATACCAAAATTTAAAAAAAAAAAAAAACATGGTTTCAAAATTAAAATAACATCTTTTTTTAAAAAAAATATAATACATTTTTTTGAATTTACGGGAGTCCCTCAGATGAAGTAACCTACAATTCCTAACGAGATCTCTCTAGTTGAAATGAGCTTAACAACTCGTTTAGACTAAATAATTTCAAGATAAAATAGTTGTGCCAGAATGAGAGAATCATGGGATTCTAACTGATGTCACTCTAATCAACTTTCCTGCAAATAAGACATTTGAACAATAATAAAACCAAAACCATTGAAGATAACGTGGTAAAACCTTTTGAACCTTAGACCCTTGAACTACCACTTCGACAAGGAGCTTGGAACAAATTCTTTGGGAAACACAACTAGAATGTACAGAAGAACAACTGCAAGAAAGCAAGTGGATCTACAACAACAAATCTCTCCTTAGAATTAAAAAACAAGCCATAGGACTTCGAGGTAGCCTGTCTAGTACGACATAAATCCTCAACTTATCTTTAGGCCTTTGCATAATCATGTTGTGCAATCTAAATTACCTTAGGATTCGAAGTTACCATTCATTAATACATAAAACATCTTATTCTACAGGCTATTTGTATGACCATGTCAATCAAGTATAAACCTTAAATAACAATAATTGACAGTATGAACATTTAATTATATTTTTTTCAAAATTGAAGCCAAACCATAGGATAGCTTGGAAAGTCACTGAGGTTCTCCTCAGGATTGTGACATCTCCTAATCTTCTCCCTTTGGATTCCACAATAAATGTTCCAAACTTTATCTTACGCCATCTTATACTTCTATCAGCGCTATTTTTGGTTGGAGGAGTTGCCCGTAAGAAGCTGTCGGTCACCGAAATCAAAATCTCGTCGCCCGCTTCAGAAGAACCTTTTAATTTACATATATATTTAGTTTTTGAAAAATATGAAATCAAACTGACCCCATATTTTTCATAGTTTAAATGAAAGAGCGTTGTACCTTAAATCTTGTATCTATCTCGAAGGATAAACACAAGACTTGAGGATGAGGCTCGATCAAACAAACTAAGGAATATATGACATCCACTTGGTCTGCAAAACCTTTGTATTTGCCTACAAGTTCCCATATTGAATATAAAGAATTAAATAGGGTTTTAAGCTGGGTTCGAACATGCTTCCTATACGGGAAAGCCCCTATAGTTAATTACATCTTAAATGACCAAAGTCACATAAGAAGACTCTCGATAAAAATCAATAAATATTATCTTCAAGGAGTTTCAAAGGGTAGGACTTTTCAATGAAATCGGACGTAGAGGTGTGAAAAGGGTTTGGTTCAAATTTGAAACATTTTGTTGTAGAGTCCAAAGGAGGAAGAACTATGGGTTGTCATGGATCTAGAGGAGAACCCCGGTGACTTCCCAGGCTATCCTAATGTTTGGCTTCATTTCTGAGGAGAAATATTTAAATGTTTCATCCTGCCAAATTTATTATTTAGGGCTTACATTCGTGTGAAACGATCACACAAATAGCCTAGAAGATGTGGCATAAGCAAGCACCCTCGAATTCATATGGCTTTGTTGCTTATATCTAAGGAAGGACGATTGGTTTAGCTGTGGAAGACAGGTTTTGCTGTTGAAGATGGTCGTGCTGCCCACCATGCTAGCTCCAAGCTCGTTGCAGCAAGGAGTTTGAGTTTTCTAGTGTGTCAAGATATGATCTCAAATCAGGTAGCCCTATGGTTGAAGTTCTTTAACTTTTATGGGGGCATGTTAAAGTTGATTAGAGCGACACCATTTAGGATCTTACGGTTCCCTCGTTCTGGCACCACTATTTCCTATTGAATTCACTTAGTCCAAATGAACTTACTAAACTCAACTTAATGAGTTCCATAATTTCATTTAGACC
>NW_018165382.1:287417-289638 GCF_001263595.1 Phalaenopsis equestris
GCAAATTTGTGTAAGCATAAAAGTACAAGAAAGACAATGCTGAAAACTGTAAAAGTGTACCTAGCGAGTCTTCTCGTTCCACCACCTGAAACTTAAAAGGCATGTTAAGGCAGTTTATACGAAGCAAGGAAGTAAAATTTTGATGACCTACCTAACCCTAAGTCATATCTTGGCGGGTCATTAGGAGTTTAACTAATTAAAAAAAATATGCATCACATGGACTTAAAATTATTTCCATATTATTCTCCTCTGTTCACTGAGTAAGAGGGTATTTTTATTTTATTTTTATGATTTTTCTACACCAAGATATGAATTTTTAAAGTTAGGCCTATTTATTTAAAAAAGATAATCCCTATTTTTCTATTTAAATGTGCGGCGTTGAATGTATCCTCGGCAGCTCTAAAGGCACGCATGGTGCACTCTGGTTGGACGCAGCCATCCACATAGCCACTGACTCGGCCCGCGGTTCATGTAAGGAAGCACTGTCCGGCTTGATCTCCTCCTTAATTAATTAAAAATAAAATATGCATCGAATGACTCCAAATTATTTCCACGTTGTTCTCCTCTGTTCATATAATAAAATTGTATTTTTATTTTACTTTTATGATTTTTATACACTAAGATATGAATTTTTTAAGTTATGGCCTATTTATTTAAAAAAGATAATCCCTATTTTTCTATTTAAATGTGCGGCGTTGAATGTATCCTCGGCAGCTCTAAAGGCACGCATGGTGCACTCTGGTTGGACGCAGCCATCCACATAGCCACTGACTCGGCCCGCGGTTCATGTAAGGAAGCACTGTCTGGAGATCAATACCTTGGCTCTAAGATATGAAGCTTCGATAAGAGGTGCTTGACACATTTTTTGTGGTCCGAGGAGGCTATGGATTAAGCCTCTGGCTGTGGTACAAAGCCTAGGTAGGAATTCGACCAAACCCGATTTTAGGTGTTGGTCTAGAGCTATGTCAGTGTCTCTATGGAAGAGGAATTTGATGGGGCTTCTCCTTCTTTCACTGTGGTGAAGGTGTGGGTGAGTTTAATTTGGATTTGTGGAGTGTAGAAGTGTGGAGAGCTCTGTCCTTCTCGTATTTTTTACATCTTAGGATCGAGCTCAAAATTGGTCTCCGGCAATGGGATTCAGGGTAATGTGGTGGTTAGATTGCACTGAGGAAGTCTCAAAGAGGCTTTGGGATCAATTTTGGGAAGTCTCTCAGAGGATATCTGAGAAAATTTCAACACACCTTCCATGGCCATGGAGGTGAGTTTTTATAAAAATGGCTAAGGGGTGGCTCTTGGGGCCAATGTTTGGGTGCATTGTGATGCTTGGGTGGAGGGCTAAGGAGCTCTATCATTTGATTTGAGTGAGGTGGCCGATGGGTTTGATTTAGGTTAAATTCAAGAGGGGGTGACCCTCAGTTTTGGCTTCTCCGATGACTAGGGTGGTCGACCATGGAAGGGAAAGGTGGCTAGGAGCTAAGGGAACCCAGGGGAATATGTCACAGCAATTTAATTCAATGAGGTATTGTTTTGGCAAAGATATCTTAAGCCTAAGCAAAAATGAAAATCAAATCCCTTAATTTGAGGGAACCTTGGTCCATGGCTCATATAGCTTGGGTTTTCATGGTGTTTGGACTAGTTTTAGAGTCCAACTATGGCTGTGGTGGAGTTAATTTGATGGCTTTGGGGTGGTTAGGCTACATTTAGTGCATGGGTCCAAGTGGGTGTAAATGACTAATACTTGGGTTTGGTCTAGGCTAGCCATGTAAATTGGCCTAATTAATTGTTGCATTTGGTGTAGGTGATTTTAAGGAACAATTTTGGTGATGGATGGAAAGGGTTTTGAGTTCAATTAGGGGGTCAATTTGAAGGATTTTGGAGATTTGGTCAAGTTGGGCATGTTGGGCTCGACTTGGGTCTAGATTGGGTTAATCTTGGGCTAATTCCAAATTTATTGTTGAAAATGGTCAATATGAATGCCATAAAGAGTTTTCAACATGAATTGTGTGCCAATTTTGGGGTTAAGGCAATTAATGTGGTGAAATTTAGGGATATAGCCAATTTGGGCAAAATTTGGGGCTTTTTTGGACTTGGGTTGAAATTAAGTGAAATTGAGGTTTCCCCAAGGCCAATTGAAGGTCAAGTTTGATGTTTAGAAATGTTATGAAGAGTTTACAACATAAATTGTGGTCAATTAATTGGGCTATGGGTTCAACTTGTCTAT
>NW_018165382.1:289719-319759 GCF_001263595.1 Phalaenopsis equestris
GGCTTAAAGCATGGGCCAATTATTGGGCTTAAAGCATGGGCCAATTGAGCTTGTATTTGGTTTATTTTGGTCCAATTAAGGGTGAATTTGGGTTTTGGATTGAAATTTGGGGAGATTGGGATCAAATTGATGGACATTTGAGGTAGATTTGGGAAAAAATGGGTCTTTAAAAGGCAATTTGGGGGTTTTAGTCAAAGATGGTCAAATTGGACAAGTTGGGTCATGCGTTAGTTGAGGAAAATTAAATTGGGAATATTTGAGAGGTTTTGGGATTTTTTTTGGAATTTTTGGAATTTTGGGCTAATGAGGGGTATTTTGGTGATTTGGCAATTTTTGGTGATTTTGGGTAGTTTGGGCGTTTTCAATGTGTTTGAAATGATTTTTGAACCAATTTGGGTATTTTGGATAAATTTGGGAATTTTGGCAAAATTTGGGGTCTCAAGGGTATCTAAGTAATTTGGGGGAGTTTAGGGGCAAAAGGCTAGGTTGGGTATCTTGGTAGAGTTGGAGTGCCAACCACCATCAATAAGCCATGGACCAATGGAAACCCCATTTTGGGTCCTCTATGTAGTGGTCTTAGCTAAATCCCAATGGAAATCCCATTTTGGGTCCTCTATGTAGTGGTGTTAGCTAAACCCTAGCCTAGGGCTAATGGGTTTAGGGAACCACCTACAGGAGTATCCCAAAAGTATCAAGGAACCAAAGCCTAGAAGTTCTGGGTTTAGGGTAATGAGTGATTGCAGTTTGTACCTTAAGCTCTAAACCAACACCCAGGGTCAACCATAAGGTCCAGCAGTCCTAAGGATGACTCATCTTGAGTTCCCCCATAATGACTCCACCTAATAAGTGCTGGAGGTTAGGACCAATATGTGGAATTTCAAGTTGCATAGGGAAGAGTTTGGAATTTCTAATGGTGAGGGTTACTTTTCTAGTTCTTTAAGAATAGTCAATAAGAAAGTCATATGGCTAGACCTTAGGCTACTAAAGCGGAAAAACTAAACCTCAACCAAAAGTGAGGTCAACAACTCCTTTGTCCAACCTTGAAACCCCTAAACTCTGAAATTCTTGAAGACAATATTTTCTGATCTAAATCGAGAATTTTCTTGAGTGACATCGATCAATTAAGATGTATTTAACTATAGGGGTTTTCCCTTATAGGAAACTTTAGAACCTAGCTTAATATAAACTCTATCTAATCCTTAATATTAGATAGGGGAAAATTTTTCAATCAACATAAATGTTTCGCAGAGTAAAACAGATGCATAAATTCTTTTATTTTTTTAATTGAGCCTCATTAGCAAGTAATGTGCATATTCCTTGGGATAGATGCATCGCTTGTGATATTGTGCTTATTTGTTTAAACTATTACATATATGGGATTAGTTTGGTCCCATATTTTCAAAAATTTAAATATTATTTTCCAAATATATATATATTAAATTAAAAATGTACTTTTCCAAAAGGAAACTGACACCCACATTAGATTTAAATATAAACTCTAGGTCTAACCCAAATTGATCCAAAATCCTACATGAACCCCTTTAGGTCTAACCCATATTAAACCTAAAATATGAACCAACCTTGGGTCTAACTTAATATAGACCTAAACATCAACCATCTTTTATGTCTATCCTACATTATACTTAAACATCAACCATCCTAAGTCTAACCTAACTTATACTTAGTTCAACTTGAACTTTCACTAGGTATAGCCAAACATAGACCTAACCTAAGGCCAACCTAACTTCAACTTAGTCAAACATGATTTCTCTTGTGTCTAAGTTAACTTAAACCTAATTCAACTGAATCACCAAGTCAACTCGGCCTAACTCGGGTTCACCCAATTCAATTGAATCACCAGGTCAGCCTGACATAACTTGGGTTAACCCAATTCAACTGAATCACCGTGTCAACTTGACCTAACTCAAGTTAACCAAATTCAATTGAATCACTTGGTCAACCTGACCTAACTTGAGCTAACCTAATTCAATTGAACAACTAGGTTAAACTGACATAACTCGGGTCAACCCAATTTAACTAAGCCACCAAGTCAACTCGATCTAACTCGGCTTAACTCATAACAACCTCAATTAGACCTAACTCGGATATATCTGACCATAACTCAATTTCAAACTTGATTTAAGTACAACTTAAACCAAGTTTAAATCGATTCAAGTTTATCTTAACTTATAACTAGTTTGATTAAAGGATAAATCAAATCTAAATTTGTTCAAACTCTACCTGAGTCTAACTTAGGTAAGATTAGACTTAGCCCAGTTGGCTTAGCTTGAGTTTGCCCAGGCTAACCTAGGATAACTTCAACCTAATGTAACCTGATTTTGATGAACTTAGTCCCATCCTAAGTGAGCCAAAATCTAATCAGGCTTAGGTTGACCCATATTAAGCTAGAAAAACTAAGATCAATCTGGTTAAACAGTGGTTAACATGTCAATTTGAAGCGGATCTGAAATGAACTCGAGCTAGCTCAGATTGGTTAAAAACTCTTTTCAGATCCGTCCAACCTAACATGGGATAATCTGGACTCAACTTAACACTGACTGGAGGCTAAGGATTGTTTGACTTCTTGTTTGAGTAGAAAATCACACTTAATCTTAGACAGGGGCAACTTTGGGCCATGGTACAAACCAACCTAAACGAAACGACACAAAATTCAGCCTAAATGTCACTAAAACTTAAACTTGAACCCAAAAAATGCAACTGGATTTATGAAGATATTTTGGTGGAAGCAACCCATTACTGCTAATAAAATATCTTCTAGTCACTCTTGAACAATCAAACTACAAACCCCTGTTTATCTAAAATAATGGAGCCAAGGGATCATGGCCGGGTCAGTCAAAATAAAAAAAATAAAACACAACATAAAAAAAGAAAAAAATCTATTCATATAATAAGTCTCTAAGACATTAAAGCTTAAATGAAACCCTAATGAACAAAGATCACAAGTGCAACTTGAACCCCTTTACCCAGGTCTACGAAGCTCTCTTGAACCACGCAACACATGGTTGCTGATATGAATCTTTTGGTTGGAGTAGGTTTGATATTCTCTTAGGCTAAGTAGATGTCATTAATATCTTGATCGGGTTATCCAAAATAAAAATAATAACCAAACAATCAAACCAAAACATATTTCATGCTAACTCTATTTTGTAGGGCTGCTGAATATAAACAATGAACATCACCCTAGATTTACTTTGCATTTGATTAGGGTATGCTAATTCTATTTTACGAGGATGGAAAATCAAAACCCATAGGAAAAGGATGAACCTGAACTATTGACAACAAAACAAAATCCTAGGACAGTCTAGGATCTTGACAGCATCATTCATAACCTTCAAGCATCCACTACCCTTACGATAAGACTTTAGAACTCCTTCCTTGAATATAGCGATATTTGAATTCTCTGTGGATGAGTCACAACCTTAATCAAGAGTTTTCTTAAGCAACCCCAATTGTTTAAGATGTAATTAAATATAGGTGTTTCCTCATATAGAAAGAAGTGAACCCAAGTACAAGTACAATCTGAATCTCTGGTTGTGGGTTTTCTTTCGTTAGGTCTTCTTCTTGAGTATGCCTCCGAGGTGTTTTAAACCATTATGCTTCAGAGCTATCCATGCAAGATCCACTTCACAAAAGCTTCCCCACATGTTCCTTTTATTTGTCGGCATCGTTGCAAGTCTTAGCCCTTCGATATCTTGCATCTTTAGATCATCCACATGATCAGAGAGAGAGTTATTTGGAGACAAAGTGCTATACAACAAAAGACAAGCTGGAAACTCCATGACAACAAAATGACATTGACATCTCAACATCAAGGCGAGCGGCTGCGACAGCGATCACTCCTACCTTGTTAGAATGAAGCTCTCCTTTTACAAAGGAGAATTGAAGATTTTTTTCTTCCTCAAGTGGGATGAAGCTCTCCTTTTTCACAAGGAGGTGTTTTTTTCCTTGATGAAGTATCTTCAAGACATCCCTCACACTCTCCTCTAAAGGATGGTGAGGAATAAAATAAAATCTAGAAAAAAATTTAAAGTATTACAAGAATGGAAGAAGATGAAAACCCCTCTTGCTCTAGAATTCTCCACTAAGCTCTTCTCCTCACTAAGAACTCTTTTCCTTAGCTCTTTTCTGCAGCCTCCTTTGTAAATGTGACCCCACATCCATTCAAATAGTTGGCTTGGAAGAAATGGGAATGGAGGGTAAGGCTTTTTAAAGAGTTCAAACTCTTTGACCGAAGGTTCACCCAAAATAAACTCTTCATAAGGCATATGATTGGCTCATATTCATAGTAGATAGCTAAGTGCTTTCATTAAAACTTTGTACCCATTTCCCAAGCTCAAGCTTTGGCTTTAATGGATCAAAATGGTTAAAATAATCCCAAAAATTGGAACCTGACACCCAACTCTCTATCTTCCGATGCGTGTTTGACACAGGTGCGTTGTGTATGTGCCTTAGAAATAAAGGCGTGGTTGCGCTTGGGGAGGCGCGAATGTGCTAAGGTTAATGCGGGAGTGCCTAAATTTGGTTGGTAGCTCGGGTGCGCCAATTACCAATTAGCAAAGGCGCAGGCATGTTGGCCTTCTGGCACGAGCGCGCTGGGGCCAAAATATGTTGTTTTGAAATATTTGCCACGTTTATTGGTTCATGTGTGAAACCATAGCAACATTGATGTACTTCTTAGGCAAAAATTGATGTTCCGGACGCTCACGTGTGTTTCGTTTTGTCATTCGAGATCATCCAAATTTGCCAAAAATCGAGCCAATTTGAGCATGATCGTACGCGAAGTGACTTTGTCGATGTTTTGAGTGACGGGAATATGTGTATTAGAAAATTCGATTTCAAAATATCAAAAACATGTACCAAAAATTGATGTCAACAAGTACCGCAAGATTTCATTCATGCTATTTTTATTGGGTAATTAAAAATTATAAACATTCTAGTGTTTCTTTTTTTCCCCCTCTATGTTGCATGGCAATTTTTTAAGACATTGTTATACTTATAAGAGATTTAAAGATTGCTTTAATATAATCTTCAAAAAGATGGAAGAAACTTTGTCCACTATAACCGAAGAAAAAAAAAAATGAAAAAACACTATTACCAAATAATCTCTAATATGGAAAGAAAATTTACCTACTTGATATCCCAATTCTCACTCAACGAAGAACAGCTACACCATTTGCATCCATTATAATTATACTCACCATGTAAAGTCTTAACGATTTAATTGCTAATCCCATTTAAATTAGTTGAAAGATCACAAATCAATTTTCTTGGTTTAGACCATTTCACTTTTTAATGAATGAAAAAGTTAAGAACTCAATTCCAACATAAAGGGGGTGGATTTTAAGAACTTTTGAATTCACTATAAAGGCCAGATGGTTTGCCTCTTCTATATGATAAAATTATATAAATTTAAACAGAAGGTTAATATCAATCAATATCTTTTAACAGTAATTGAAATTTGCTTTTTATTATTATGTGTGTTAATTGTCGAAATAATTATTTTTTGTATTGAATACGTTATATTGGACATAAATGTATTTTAATATTTATAAAAAAGAATTTAAGTTATATAGAGAATGTAAGATTGTATCATGAGTTGATCGAACATATGGAAGTTAAGGATAGTTTCAGAACAACCAAATCATTTAAAAAAATAAAAGATATTGACCAAGCAATAACCACTAAGCAAATAAAAAAAACTGAGCCAATTGATGCTCATGTAAAGCAAGTCTCTTAGATTTTAATAACAAAACGTGTTGCAAATACCTAATTCCTCTACTTGCACTTTTTATGAGATGTTGTTAGTTAACATCTTTCTGTTTCAAAAAGCATCATCAACCCAATCCACATTAAATAAGAAGCTTGAATGTTGTGTGTCATGGTAACTCAAGCCATTTCTATTTCAGTGGAACCAAATTTTTCCCACTTTTATTTTGGTGGGATCAAATATTTACATTGGGAATTCAAATTGTTCATCCTCTAAACTTTGACAAAGGGTTATATATTATACTTTCGAATGTAAAAAAGGACTAATTATGAATGAGATGAAATCATGGCGGCTAAGAATCCTTGCTCTTTGTAGTAGTAGATAATTTTTGTTGCTTTTGTTGTTACAAAGATATTATACTCTTCATCTTTATTTTCTAAACTTTGGCTATTAGCTCAATGTCAATGGGTCTCAACTTCCATCCTTTTAAAGGGCCTTAAACCACTTCTATTATTGACCAATCACTACAAATCATAACCATTATTCACGAGTTTATACTTTCTAGTTTTAGATACTCACATATATTATTTATATGCCACGCATGAGATATAGAATCTAATAAAAAAGTTTACATAATTTTACTAGAATATTTAAAAGCACAAGATTTTAATAAATGATTCAATGTCCTAAGCTTATTCTCTAACATTCTATTTGTATGTTGAGATTAAGACACGACACTATAAAAAATGTTACATTTGAGTAATGAATGTAAACTTATATAGAAATATTTATCAAATAGTTGCTCTATACTAATTCAAAAATTATTCTTGTGAAACTTCATTTAGACTTTTTCTAAGTTTAAAATTTTTGCTAGTTGCCCTATATCTCTCGACAAATAACATAGTGAATTGGGCAAGCAACATTGATGACTTTGTGTGGCTTGAACTATTCGGCTTGAGGGAAGAAGAGTCTTTCTTGAATAGTTTTGGCCGACTTGAAATCAGATACAGGTTTAGTATGTGTTTGGCATGTTCCCTGAGTTAATCTTTTTGGCCCGACCTACTAACCAAAGTATTATTTAAACATCAATACCAATCCGAAATGACCTAAGAGGATTTTAGAATGCGAGGCTAATTCATTATATATATAACATTCTAAAATGTAAATCACACCAAAAGGATTTACATTAAAAACATGTATTTTACTTTAGACATATTTATATTAAATTTATATTTTAACCTATTTTATTAAAATATTATAGAAATAATCATAATGATTTAAATAGTTTATCTTAAAATAAATGAGATGGATATCTATTTAGCCATGTCACGTGCAAACTTGACAATTTGATAAAAATAAAAATATGGGTTGAGGTTGCTCTTGATATTAAATTAAGAATTTGAGAAATTTTTAGATAGGAATGTTCGGATAATGTGTAGAAACAAATATTACATTCGGATTCCAGTCATAGAGATATGTTCGGAGTCCAATAAAACCACGCCACGTGAAGGTGACAAAAAAAAAATCGTTTTAGCACATGAGAATATTCTCCCCGTGTTATTCTGCATTACTCAGGTGTTATTATAGTAATATTTATGTATTATTGTGTTCTGAAAATATTACGGGAGGAATATTCTTCAGTATTATGGGAGTGAATTCTAAGAAACAATTTTTTTTTTTTTTTTTGTGTACTTAAAGATTATTCATTAGATTCGAATCTGTATTTTCTTTCTGAAATCCGACGAGGTATTCCGATTTCCAGCATATGAGGAGCGCATCCAAGCTCTTGTCTCCCCATCCTATTCCCCGCCCGTCATCCGCCGGGCTCTTCTTCTCCCGCTGCAAATCCTCCCTGCGACACCCACCCTTAGCCTCCCCTCCTTCCCTTTATCAAATCATTACAGAGATTTTTCCAATTCAAAACAGGGACACGCAAGATGTTTGTCAAAATGTCCCAGCAAGTAATAGCACTTTTCAAACCATTGAAAGAGGAAAGACACGACTGAATGCATGCGCATTGGAAGAAATTAGCTCAGTCGTTCAAAAGGTAACTGAAATAATCCGGTCAGATAACCAGATTCCCTTGGAGCTGCGCTTGAATGAATTGAGAATTGTATTCACTCCTGAGATTGTGGATATGGTGCTGAAGAGGTGCTTCAAAGTAGGCAGTATAGCTCTTAGATTCTTCCACTGGATAAAGCTGCAGCCTGGATTTTGCCACACAACAGAGACTTACAACACCATGGCTTACATTGCAGGTGAAGCTGGTGAATTTGATTTGATGGAGAAGCTGATGGAGGATATGGATGCTGACTTGTGTTTGAAGAACATTAAGACGTGGACAATTCTTATTTCGCATTATGCAAATGCGAAGAAGATTGGTAAAGCTCTGTGGACGTTTGAGGAAATGAGGAAATCTGGATGCAAGATTGATAATAGCGTTTATGAAGCAATTCTTAGGGGGCTTTTCAGTACCAGGAAGGCAGAACTAGCATTTGAGTTCTACAAAGAGATGGTTTTGAAGAAACTGAAAGTTGATATTAAGATTTATGCAATGCTAATGGATTGTCTGTCTATTGCTGGTGATATTGGCAATGTAAGGTTGGTTGCAGAAGATATGATGAAGATTGCAGAGCTGCCGGAAACTGAAGTGTTTACAATCATGATGAGGAGCTTTTGCATTTCTGGGAATGTGGATGAAGCCCAGAAGTTGTTTGAGGAGATGACGGCGAGAAATATGTCTATTGATTCAAATGGTTAAGAGGTGTTAGTGAAAGGCTTGAGTAGAGCTGGAAGGATGGATGAAGTGTAGAGCTGGAAGGATGGATGAAGCCATGGAGATTGTGGGTGATATGAAGCATATTTTGAATGCTGGTAATAGGATTTATGGGTGTTTAATTGATGGATTTTTGAGAAAAGGTAAAGTTCGGAAAGCCTTGGAACTGTTGCATGGTATGCAAGAACATGGCTGTTTACCAATGGTTTCCTCTTATACTCAAGTTCTCCAACATCTTTTCAGATTAGATCAATATGGAAAAGCTTGTCAGATATATGAGGAAATGTTGGAGAATGGCATTGAGTCTGATATTGTGGCAACCACAGCATTGGTTGCTGGTCATGTCCAACATAACAACATCTCTAAAGCATGGAGCGTTTTCAATGACATGAAAAGTAAAGGCATGATGCCTACTTGGAAGGCGTATTCGGTTTTCATTAAAGAACTTTGCAAAGCTTCAAAACCCAATGAAGCTTTTAAGCTACTAATTGAAATGTCTGCTTGTAAGATAAATCCAACTGATCATATTCTCAGGCTGGTTATCAGTTCCTTAACTAGAAATGGTGAAGCGGAGAAAGCAAGAATAGTTGAGCAGCAGTGCAGATCCTTCAAACTCATTCACAGAGAGGGTGAACAATTAAACCATTTAGCTGAGCATCAACCTTTTCGTGAAGGTCGGGAGATTTCAGTCTGTTCGTCTGATCAGAATTTGGTTTGTAGACAGCCACAAAACACATTTGATGTGAACAATGCCGAAGAACTTGTCAGAGTCTTATCGTCATCAACCAATAGTGATCAATTGCTACAAAAACTGGATAGAATTGCAATTACTTTCACACCCGAACGCGTACTGGCAGTTCTGCAAAGATCTCAAATACATGGCTGTGCTGCTTTGCAATTTTTTTCTTGGGTTGGTAAGCAGCCCAATTACAGCCACACCCCTGAAACATATAATATGGCTATCAAAATCTCTGGCAGTGGGGAAGATTTTAAGGAAATGAGAAGCCTTTATCAGGAAATGAGGAGAAGGCATTGCTTGATAGAGCCGAATACATGGACAATCATGATATCTCAATATGGCCAAGCTGGTCTTACAGAAATTGCTTTGAATACTTTCAAGGAAATGAAGGCTGAAGGTTATCAACCAAATGGCGCCACCTTCAAGTTTCTGATTATCTTTCTTTGTGGAAAGAAAGGTCGAAAGTTGGATGAGGCAATCAAATTATTCCAACAAATGCTGTCTTCAGGCTTCATGCCAGATAAAGAGATGGTTGATATTTTTCTTTCTGCCTTATGTGAGTCAGGAAAATTTGCAGAAGCAAGAAGAGCAGTTAATTCTTTATGCAGAAGAGGGTTTAAAAACCAGATTGGTTATTCTCTTCTCATCAAGTCTTTATGCAGGGCAGGGAAAGCTGAAGAAGCTGTTAGTCTAACCAATGAATTTGAAAAGCTTGGATGTAAGGTAGATCAGTACATATATGCAAGCATTGTTCAGGCACTTCTAAGAGATGGCAGATTAGATGCGGCCTTAGATAAGTTGGATGACATGAAAAGAGCTGGAATTCCACAGTCAGTGCAGATAAACACATCATTGATTGCCCATTTTTTCAAGCAGCGGCAGATCAAAAAGGCAATGGAGATATATAAGAAGATGAGAGAAGAAGGTTGTGAGCCAACTGTTATTACGTACTCAGCTTTAATTCGTGGGTACGTGAACATGGGGATGTTCTCAGATGCCTGGAACATCTTCCTTCGTATGAAAGTTAAAGGGCCCTTTCCTGATTTTAAGACTTACTCAATGTTCATGACTTGTCTCTGTAAACAAGGCAGGTCTGAAGATGCATTAAAACTTATTCAAGACATGTTGGAGAGCAAGATCATCCCTAGTGCAATCAATTTTAGGACTGTTTATTATGGATTAAATAGAGAGTGTAAGCAAGATCTAGCTCACATTGTACTTAGGATGAAGTGGAGTTTGAAAAAAGAAAGAATGCATTCAGTATAACAGTACATATTTCATATTTGTGTACATGAATCATTCAATTGCATGGATTAAAATTGAAGCCATCATGTTGAATCCGAAATTGTCGAGGAGGCATGCCTAAGGTATAGAGCATCACAGAGAGAAGAGTAGAGAGAGAGATAGACAGAGCAGTAATGAGTAGTAAAAAATGCATAACGTTTATCCAAGAAATGACCTAGGGGGTATGGAGCTAAGATTACAAGTATGCCCTCTAATCATTAGTTTCCGTGAGGGTTACTTTAGTGCAATATACGTGTATCAAATAGACTTGTAATGTAGGTTCATCTGATTGGTACAATTCTACCAGTTGGTGTGTATAGAAATGATCGTCGCATATCAGTCTGCTCAGTCAGCTCTAGGCCAATCATCCCACCTTTTAGTTGACCGATCTTCAATTCAATCATGCGGGCTTTTTAATGGTCAGAGGTTGATGATCGGTCGGTGAATCCTTCCATTCGCCATCATTATGCTTTACCATTGGATTGCCTCGAGATTTGTACTGTCATATTTTTTGTACACATTTAGTTCTCCTATTTCTTTGCTTTTACAAAGCTATAATGTGAAAAGAGAAAGGTAATATTTTTCTGATATAAAAATATAAAAGCATGAATCCAATTAATGATAACATAACTATTTATAAATGATTTTTTCTAGATTTTCATGCACAAATTGTTATAAATAAACCGTTTAAATACAATTGTCACAGTTACATATGCTACTACCATTGCCCTGAGGCCTACAGGACGTAGAACAGTCAAGTCTCCTCTAGGCCCAAGAGTACTGTCTGTTGTTGTTTATGAGGAGCTATCGAAAAGAAATGTTGGAAAGAGATCGTTTACCACTGTACTTGGTCCGCACCATAGGGAGCACACTTCCTTTCGACGTCCTGATGTCACCACCGAGACACCCCGTCTCAAGGCATCAACATCAAGGAAGAAAGTGTGGATACCTAAGGTTGTCGCACCAATATTTTCAGAAAGGTCGAGTGAGCGTGCCCTTGAAATGGATCATAAGACCAATGCTTCGACCGTTGCCGTTACGACTATTTCAGAGAATGCGATAGACAAGAGCGTTGTTCATGAAAGCCTATCGATCTTATGCTGATTAAAGAGAAAGCTGTTGATGATAAAGTAAGGAAGCTTAGAGCTGAGATTTCAGAATTAGCAAAAGAACGAGGACTAGACATTGGCTATGAGGATTGTGATTTGTCACATTATCTCGATGAGAAATTCATGAAAATCAATGTTGTCAAGACTAGAACCGCGACATCTGCGTGCTATGCTCCACCTTTTGTCGAGGAGAACGCCATGGATGACTTACAAAGGATCATTCAGTTGGGCGACTAGCAAATCAGCCTGATGTAAAAGAGAATGGAGGAGATGGCTGCCACCATGGCCACCATGGCTACAGTGCATAGGCAGTTATAGTCACAACAGATGGCATCTCCGGAAGTGAACCAGCCTGAGATCGTGCACATTACAAATGAAAAGAAAGAAGTTGCTTCCACTAACAAGGACGAACCACAGAAGAAGGATTTAGTTCAAACTTTAATACCGGAAAAGGACATCAAGCAGTTGGTCAAGCAGTAGATAAAGGAGGACTTAGCCCAATATAAAGGAGGTGCATCAATTTCAAAGGGTAGACCTTACTCGGAGGAATTTGATGTCGTGTCATATCTTAAGGGCTTTATACAGTTTACCTTTAAGACTTTCGATGGATCGGGAAACCTCTGACAACACGTTGCACATTTCCGGGCAAGCTGCAACAACACGGGGGGTAATGAAGCATTGTTATTCCATCAATTTGTGAGCAGACTCTCAAAGATTACATTTAACTGGTATCCAGAATTACCCAATGGATCAATCAAGACATTTGAAGTTTTGGAAAACTTGTTTGTGAAAAGATTTGTCGGAGCAAAAGCACCATTTCACCATAAGAAACCTCATAGTCGAGTAACAGAAGTCTAGAGAGACCTTGGTGGACTACATTTTGAGATGAAGGAACTTGAGAATGAAGTGTGAGCCTAAGCTTCAAGAGCAGCATGCAATCAAGATTCTAGTTAAGAGCATCAATGGTTAAGTAGCCTTCATGCTTAAGGAACTTATGATTAAGTCATTTGAAATGTTACTCAGCAAAGCAAGCAATTTACAAGAAAAAAGTTAAGCATATGGAGTCCTTGAAAAAGGCTGAAAAGTCCAGATCAGCTAAGGTGTTTGAAAAGAAGTCCAGAACAGTGGTAACGATTGACAAGGGCAAGCAGCCAATGATGATTTAGGATGATCGGTTTTCTCAGGATTCCCAACAGTCATCACAGCGTGGTTAGTCTCAATAGCAATATGGTCAGCAATATAATCAACCTGGCAAGCAGTTGTTCCAGCAGTGATAGTACAGGACAGATGTAAGGTAGGGTTTATGGATAGCAGACCAGTTGAATAGGGTGTATTCCTTCAAGGAAGAAGTTGTAGCGAAGATGTTCTGGAACTTGATGATGAAACCTGAGTTCAGATTTACTGAGCTAAAGAAGCATAGGAGGTCGACAAGAAGGATCACCCAACTTTTGCCCTTATCACAAATTCTTGAACATACTGTAGAGGGCTGTTTTAGCTTCAAGGATTAGTACGAGAGAAATTTCAAAAATGGAAATATAAAAATTTTGAAAGAATATTTAAAAGAACCTGAAAAAAGTTCTGTAAATATGATTTTGGCATAGCCAATTATTCCGATAGATTTGTATGTAGATAAGGGTGGATGGAGCACAGTTTGGAGTAGATCCTCCAAGAAGATATTGGATCAGATTCAGACTGCTTCAGTGCAAGCCGCAGCTCAGAGTCTACAGCCTACCAAGCCAACACTGGAGAATACGCCAGAGGAGCCACTACAACTGAAAAAGGAGATCTTGGATGAAGTAAGGACTAATAGCATGAAGGGTAGGATAGGGGCTACCCTCGTTACATTTGTTGTCTCGAATTTGGGGGAGAAATCTATCAAATCGCTGACTTTGTACGATTATCTTTTCACCTCTCTGGGGTCTTTTGATTATAAGAGTTGTGATTTCAGCTACATTTTGATTGTTTCTAACGACGATGTAATTGTCCACAACAAATTTAACCCAATTTCAATTCCTGAAATGATCCTCCAATCATACTAAGTTCTGATGGATATGCTAACGAAGATGAAGAAGATGTCAACAATGCCGGTTATGATAGTGTAGGGAGTGAGGAGTCAGTCCTCGAGTGCTAAGAAACATTGATTGCCATCAACTTAGACTTTTTTGATTCAGAATCAACGTCAGGAGAATCAACCGCAACATCAGGCGGACAACCTCTAGGTTCAACTCAGAAGATGGAAGAGATCACTGAAGTGAATCTGATGAGTGTGAAAGTGTTTCCCCCGAGAATGGCTCCAATGGAAAAAGATAAACAAATAGTTACTCGAGAAGATCCATCTCTGTCAATGGAGAAAACACATACTCAGGAGAAAATCAGAGGCTCAAATAAAGCAGATTATAACGTACTAGGTCATCTTAGAAAGTTGCTAGCCAAGCTAAGCATTTACAACGCTCTGATTCTATCAAAGGAGATGAGAGAAGCATTGATCAAGGCTTCACTTGATCAAAAAATTTACTTAGTGCAGGTTGCTAGCACATCCTTGAATGAAGTTTGTTCATTAAAGGAACAACCTCGAGTAACCTTCACCAACGAAGACTTGCTACTTGGTACTGCTAACCACAATTGACCGCTCTACATTTTCATCAACATTAACAAATTTGTACTTTCCAGAGTTTTGGTAGTTCCAGAGGCATCACTCAACTTAATGAGTCTACAAATATTAGCATATTTGGATATCGATGCTCAAGAACTTATCGCCGATAGAATGAGGTTAAGAGAATTTAATCAGAAATGAGAAAGAGAGCTTGGATCGATCACTCTACTCATGAAGGTTGGTGAGCAACAACCACTAAGTTCTCTATCATCGACGCAGAAATCACCTTCAACGTTTTGCTTGGTCGACCGTTGATTCAAGAGCATAATATGGCCCCATCATGGCCACACCAATGCATCAAGTATTACAAAGAAGGGTAAGAACACTGCATCAAGGGAGACTTACAACCTTTCTCAATACATGAGGTAGGCATCCACGAAAATGCCACCTATTATGCTCCTCCAAAGAAGACTGGCTTTTCTCTAGAATTTGTATCGAATAAGATTGAAGATTCAAAAGGATTGCATCAAATGGAACATTTGACTCTGATTCAATGATCTCTCACCGCTCCTTTCCAACGAGTCGGTGGAGGTTCTTTTAGCCCATACTTATGAGATTAAGGCTGGGGATGTGGGTTAGGAAGAATTAGCAGGATTGTTGAACGAAAGATTCCAACCATTAGCATCACATGGAAGGAAACTCTGAAGAAGATAAGTCTGATGAAGATACAATGCAGTAAATAAGAAGAAGTATTGGTTCGAGATCACCTTGGAGGATACAATATGAGTTGATGTATGATCGAATCAACCAGTACGCTCAAGTCATGACCCTAACTCTGGTTCACCCCCATAAGGTTAAGAGTCTTGAGGTCAAGGAAGTTTGGAGTGTTGGTTTGAAACCGATCAAATTTTATCATGCTTCTCCTCCTACTAATTTAGAAACTCATGTAAACTTAGGATAAGATGTTTTTAATGAATTAATGGAATTACTAGTTGGGTATTACTCTCCTTGTGTTTGAAAGATGATTCAACAAGGATATGTGTTGAAGCAAATTCCAAAGGACAAATTACATTTTTTGAGAAATTATGGAATGTTAAAGATCAAGCTCTCAACTCGAAATAAGGTGTTGGAATTGGTATGATAGAATCAGTTGAAGATTCTAAATACTGTATGGTTGTTACTAGCGGGTTGAAAGAGGACAACTTTGATGTTAAGGATGATTATGAAGATTCTCTGATAGATGACACTCAGCCATAATTTGAAGAAGAAATTAAAAAAAATTGTCGACAAATTAGAGGAAGTTAATCTCTGGATTGAGGAGCAGCCCCGACATACCTTCACAAGTTCTCTACTCAATGAGGAAGAGTTTACAAATTTAATCAAGTTACTATCAGAATTCAAGGATTGCTTCGCTTGGAGTTACGACTAGATGCTAGGATTATCTCCAGATGTCATAGTGCATTGGCTTAGAGTGGACGAAAGTATAGCCCTAATGAAACAAACTTCCAGAAGGATGCCCCTTGAATAGAACAACAAGTCACCGTCGAGGTAAAGAAATTAATAGGTGCTAACTTTGTGGGAGAGGGGCATTATCCCACATAGCTAGCCAATGTTATACTAGTTAAGAAGAAAAATAGACAAATTCGGGTGTGTGTTGAATTCAGGGACTTGAACAAAGCATCATCAAAGGATGAGTTTCCTATAAAAATATCAGAGTTAAGGTGGACATTACGTCGTTGCACAAAATTTTCTCTTTTATGGATGGATCATCTGGGTACAATTAGATCAAGATGAAGCCAAAAGATTCAACTCTTACGGCTTTCAGAACTCCAATTGGAATAGTTTGTTACACAGTGATATCGTTCGGGTCGAAGAATGCATAATCAACTTTCCAGTGAGCTATGACAATGATTTTTGATGACCTCATCCACAACCAAGTAGAGTACTATGTGGATGACTTGATTATCAAAAGTAAGCAACGAGTAGTACACCTGTATGATTTGAGGAGTTTCTTTGAATGATTTCGACAATGTAATCTCAAAATGAATTCCTTAATGTGCGCCTTTGGTGTCATCTCTGAGAAACTTTTAGGTTTCATTGTCTTTCATCAGGGAATTGAAATCGATCCAGAGAAGATTAAAATCATCTTAAAAATTCCACCTCTCAGAGCCTTGAAGCAAGCATGATCTTTTCAAGGCAAATTGAGATACCTAAGAAGTTTTATATCTAATATGTCAGGAAGGCGTTAGCTCTTTTCAACTTTACTCCGAAAAAGTGCTAAATTCTATTGAGGAGAGCCATACCAACGGGCTTTCAAAGAAATTAAACAATACTTAATGACACCTTCTTTATTGGCAGCCTCTATCCCTAGAAAACCTTTGATACTTTATATCACAGCTTTAGAAAACTCTCTCAGAGCACTGTTAGCTCAGGTCAACGATGAGGGTAAGGAAAACACACTCTACTACTTGAGTCGATGTCTAGTGCCGACAGAGGTAAAGTATCCTCCAATTGAGAAGCATTGTTTAGCTTTGATTTTTGCCGCTCAGAAGCTTATACACTAAATGCTATCTCATAAGAATAACCTAATTTCAAAAATTAATACATTGTAATATTTGATGACCCGTCCTACACTTTCCGGGAGGTTAGTAAGGTGGTCGGCATTCTTATTGCAATTCAATATAACCTTCGTGCACCTTTACACTATTAAAGGGTAGATTTTGATGGACTTTCTCACGGCACAATTACTACCAGTTGGGTCCCTTCCTAGTGAAGACTTACTTGATGAACAGGTAATGCAAGTGGAATCGTCCAGTGCTTGAAGTTGGGAGATGTACTTTGATGGAGCTTCATCAGTCTGAAAAGACAGAATATCACAAATAATTATACCACACAAAGTGGGGATTGGTCTATTTTTTGTTACGCCGGAGTAGGAAACGTTGAGATTCTCATACCAACTAAGAGAAGCGTGCACAAACAATGAGGCAGAGTATGAAGCTTTGACCATCGGACTAGAATTGTCGCTATCAATGAACATAATAGACATTGCCATCTAAGGTGACTCACAACTCATCATTCAGCAAGTAGCCTGACAGTGCAAGATTCTGAAGCCGAGACTAGCTGAATATCACCAATATATGATGAAGTTATTAGAGCAGATCCCTTATACACTTAAAATATATAGTGCTTTTAGACACATTTTTATATTTGAGAGATTGTACTTTAATGGAAGGTATTTGTGTGTTTTTCTTTCAGGTATAAGTAAAAAGATGAAAAATGCTAAAAGAAGTGAAAAAGGATCAAATTTGGACCAAAAATATAAAAATCATGCAAAAGTATTTTGACGCCTAAGTGCCAGATCCGACACTTAAGCACCGATAAAACAGAGAAGGCTGCGCCTAAGCGCCAGAGGCAGTTATTTGACGGGTTAATTCATTTTGCTAAATTTTAAAGGGACATTTGAGGAAAGGGACATTTGAGGCGGGTGGTTTTGACCACTAGAAACAAAAATATGGTTAAAAGACATAATACCCACCATGGACGAAAATTAATTATGAAAGGAGACATCCCTTAGGAAATACATCGAATCAGGACACATTTTGAAGAGAGACCAAGACACCTCTTTGGAAATTATAAAAGAAGGAAGATTAAAAAGAAAAAGGGGGAGAGTCCTAAGAAGTTCTTTTGAAGAGATTTTTCAGGCATCACAAGTTTACTTTATCTTTTTTTTTGTTTTTAGTTTTATTGTGAAAGTTAAAGGTGTTGTAAGAGAGAAGAGATTCAAAGGAGCTTCAAGAGTTTGGTGGAGGATTTGAGATAAGTTTTTATCTTTTTTTTTAAACTACTTTTGATTTTAATCAAGACTTTTTGTTGGTTTGACAATGATTTTTACTTTTAAACTAAAGTGTGGTTTTGTTTTCTCCATGGATTCTGAGTAGTTTTTTTTATCTTTCTCCTTAAAATGATAAGTAATTAAAGTGTTGGATGGAGGTTGTGGAGAGTATTAATCTTTAAAGTTGGAAGATGTTGTGATGATTTAATTTCATGTACTTCATTTACTTATTGATCTGACCTATCTAGATGTTAAATTTTTTTATGAGAACATTTAAGAACTAGGATGGTATTGTCTCAGTCAATACTTAGAAAGAATCACATGAGGTTGTATGAATGAGAATGTAATTCATATGATTTAGTGCAATTAAATAGGGAAATAATCTTTGAAGGGTGTAGAGTTAGAGGACTTTAGAGTGACAGGCTAAAGCCTCCAACTTGGTTTATTGTTTTAGGTTCTGATATGAGATGTTAGCCCCCAGGTGAAGAAAATCAAGAGAACTCTAGAGTGAGAGTTGGTATATTCTCTGCCTACCCGGTCTTCAGAACTATTCAAATTTTAAATTAGTCAATGTTCTTTATAGCATTTCTAGTAAAGGTAAAGAATAATATTGCTTTTATTTGGAATAACACATTTTGCATACTTCCACAACAGAAGTCCTATACTTATTACTAATTCATGATAAGGAGAAATGTATTTCATATTCAGTGCTTTTCTTTTATATAAACTCAAGTTATCATTAGAAGTTTTTATCGTTTTGTCAAAATATCAAAAATACCAAAAAAAAATTAAATTTTACCTACTGTGAAAATATCTATAGTTTAAGTAATTGTCTTTTTGAAATAGAAAGTTTGTTATTTAAAAGTGCATATTGCGAACAATTCCTGTGAGTTCGATATTCAGGGATTAATCAAAAAGTCCTATATTATTTGATAACGATACGTATACTTGTGTAGTACTCCAATATATATAAATTGAAAAGTTAAATTCTTATTTTCTCTAGGATCAAATTTTTGGTAATATTGTAGAGTAAGGAAATATAAGTGAAAAATATAATCAAAGATGTTGTTATACTGTTGCATTTAAACAGTCGAGATCAAGTTTTTGGCATCATTACCAGAGAATAGATTGAAAGCAAATTTCTATTTCAAAAAGAAAGTCTTATTTAAACTTTAGGAGTTACTGTTGGAAAATATTATTATATTATTTTATTTTTGTGTATTTTATTTAATTTTATGCTAGTGTATGTGTAGTTCAGGTTCTGAGAACTAGTTCCCTACGATCCTGAATTAGAAAAAAGTTAAAAAATTAGAAAAAGCAAAAAAAAAAATAAAAATTTTGAAAAATCTTAAAAAATTACATAAATGACAAACCAAAATGATCAAAATATTGAAATTCATCAAGAATTTAGACCTTTACGAGATTATGTCAACCCTACGGTAGATGAACTTCATTGTAGTATTCAAAAACCTACTGTGGTGGCTAATTCATTTGAACTTAAACCTGCTATTAGGCAAATGGTATCAAATAATCAGTTTGGGGGATCACCAACTGAATATCCTAATTTACATCTTGCCAATTTTCTAGAATTATGTGCTACATTTAAATATGATGATCTATTAGATGATGTCATAAGACTTAGGTTATTTCCTTTCTCACTGAGGGATAAAGCTAAGATGTGGTTGAATTCGTTAGCACCTAGATCTTTCAGAACTTTGGGTGATTTAGCACAAAAATTTCTTACTAAGTATTTTCCACCATCAAAAATTGTAAAACTTAGAAATGATATTACATCTTTTAATAAGTTTAAAGGGGAATCTATTTATGAAGCATGAGAACGATTTAAAGAACTCTTAAGAAAGTGTCCACACCATGCTATACTAGATTGGTTAATAATTCAAAGTTTTTATAATGAATTAGCTGGGTCTCTTAGATCTATTATTGTTGTCACTGCTCGTGGTTTATTGATATCAAAACCATTTGATGACTCTTATGTTTTAATTGAAGAAATGGCTACCAATAATTTTTAATGGCCTTTTGGGAGTTCTTTTAGGAAAAAGATATGATAAAATTTTTAAAGTAATTTACTATGCTAGTAAACTCTTAATGAAACCCAAATTAATTATACAACAACTCAAAAAGAATTATTAGTAATAGTATATGCCTTTGATAAATTTAGATCATATATAATTGGAACTCATTGTGTAGTGCATACAGATCATTCTGTTATTAAGTATTTAATAAAGAAGAAGGATGCTAAACCTAGACTTATAAGATAGATTCTTCTTTTGCAAGAGTTTGACATTGAAATAGTAGACAGAAAGGGGATTGAAAATCAAATTGCTGATTATTTGTCTAGACTTCAGCTAGAAAAGCCACTGTTTTGAAAAAGAAATTAATGACAATTTTCAGATGAAAAATTGTTCAGTATTAATGAGTGGTGTGTTTCGTAGTATGCCGACAATGTGAACTTTCTTGTGAGTGATATTATACCCTATGGAATGACATAGCAATAGAAAAGGAAAGTTATTGAAGAAGAAATTTATATCTTAAGCTAAGACTTATTTTTGGGATAACCCATTTTTAATAAACAAGGAAAGGATCTGATTATTCGGTTATTCGAAGATGTGTACCTTTAGAAGAAACTTTTGAAATTATCTAAAAATGTCATAATTCTGATTTTGGATGACATTTTGGTGTTGATAAAACATCGTACAAAATTTTACAATATGGATTCTATTGGCCTACTATCATTAGAGATGTTAATGCTTATATTAAAACTTATGATAGATGTCAACGAGTAGGCAATATTTCTAGAAGAAATGAGCAATATTTCTAGAGAAATGAGATGCCCCTTAATTATATGCTAGAAGTGAGATATTTGATGTTTGGGGATTATTTTTTATGGGGCCATTTATATCATCTTTCACAAATTTAAATATATTGATAGGAGCAGACTATGCATCCAAATAGATAGAAGCTATTGTTTTACCTTGATGTGATGCTCAAAGTGTTGCAAAATTTTTAAGAATGAACATATTTGGTTGATTTATGATGCCGAGAGTGATCATAACTGACGGGAGAATCAAAAATTTCATAATTGAGAAATTATTAAAGAAATATCATATAAATCATTGAATTGATACTGCTTATTATCCCCAGACAAGTGGTTTGGCTAAATTATCCAATAAGGATATTAAAAGAATTATGAAAAAATCTGTGAATCCAACAAAAATGGATTGTTCAGTCAAACTTGACTATGCTTTGTGGGCTTATAGGACTGCATACAGAACTCCTATAGGAGTGCCCCCATATAAGCTAATATTTGGGAAAGCTTGTCACTTACCGGTTGAACTTAAGCATGGAACATATTAGGCAATTAAAGAGTTCAATTATAATTTAAAAGATATTGGTGAAAAAAGATTATTGCAATTAAATGAGCTTGAAGAGATAAGAAATGAATCTTATAAGAGTGCTAAGATATATAAAGAAATGATGAAGATGTGGCATGATCGAAGGATTCTTATTAAAAATTTTCAGCAAGAGCAACAAGTTTTTCTATATAATGCATGGTTAAGATTATTTTCCGGTAAACTTAAGTCCACGTGGATGGGCCCATTTGTTGTGATAATCTCATTTGTTGTGATGAAAGTTTATCTTTATGGAGCTATAGATTTCAAAGATCCTAAAACTCAGAAAGTATTTAAAGTAAATGGTTATAGACTGAAACCTTATTTTGTAAAAGGTTGTAAAGGATCAGTGTAAATTTAACGATTGAATGATATTGGGTCAACCAGAATAAGCACTTCTTTCATTGGGCTGACGACATAAAACCAAGCGCTTTGTGGGAGGCAACCCATAGTTATCAATGTATTTTTGCTTTGATTGTTTTTTGTGTGTGATTAAGAAAAATCGGGGCATTATTTTTTAGACTATTATGTGTTAGTAATGATTTTAAGACTTTATTTAATGATCTAGACATGCTAAAATGAGTATTTGGATGTTATGTTGACTGGTGCAAAATTGAGCATTGACGCTTAAGCGCAGATGTTAAAAACCATGTGCAAAATTCAATTTCTAGAAGTTTTAACCGTAAATTGGTGGACTTAAACGTGCCATGGCAGTTTTAGGACGTGCTTAGAAGTTATTTGAGGGATTTAGTCCTATAAATAGAAGGGTTTTGTGATGGAATTTCACCCCAAAATCATTTTTAGCCCTAAAGTCTAAGAGAAAGAGAGATTTAGAGAAAATGTCTTCATGGGAGATGGATTTGAAGAAAAAGGAAGAGACCATGAGGAAGAAATTCATTAGTCAGAGTGCACAAGAGATGTATAATGGTTTCTTAGTCTTTAGTATTGAAGGAATAGCAGAAAAAATCAACAAAATTGAAACTAGCGTGGCTTTACTTGAGACAAAGGTAATTGAAGTTAATGCACATCTAGAGCATATTGGATGGAAATTTAAAATACAATTTAGTCATACTAGTTATACAGAGGAAATGGATAAACCGATGCATCTTAAGCAGAATTGGATTGAAGAAGATTGTATTAGAGCTCGTCACCACTGCCCGTTTTATCAACTCTATATTCTGAATGCCCAAGGAGAGACTAATGAAAGACAAGAATTTGTCTTAATAAATGAATAATTGAATTAAGTTTAGTATTAGAGTTTTTTTGTTAGGAGTCATTGTTTTATGTGTTAGTGTTAAATCTTGATTTTAGTGTTTATGTCTTTTATGTATTTAATTGTGAATGTTTGTATTTAGGAAACTTTTCTCATCCGAGACTCTTTGGAATGAGAATTATGTGTTGAATATTTCTTGTAATAGTTTGTAAATGAATATATTTGTTTGTTTGTGTAAAAATTTGTGTTATTTTAGCCTCGAATCAAATTAGTTATATTGGAGAACTTTGAGAGAGAGGAGAGTTAAAGGAGAGGAAAATAGCCATTTAAGTGTTATAAAACCTTTTAGGGGTGGTATACTTAGGCTAATAGTGCATTTTACTTAAGTTAAAAAATATCAAAAACCATGCACTGACGCCTAAGTGCCACATTCATGCACTGGCGCCTAAGCGCCACATTATCACGCTTAAGCACGATGTAACCCGAGACGCGGGCGCCTAAATGCCACTTATCCACACTTAAGCGCCAGTTCACGAAAATCGATTCGTGAAAAATTAAAGGTGAAAAATAACCTCAAAAATTGCCATTTTTACTCCTATCATTGTCTTCTTCCTCTCGAGTTTGTGATTTTGAAGTCTAAGGCAAACCTTTTCCGTGGAGATTTCTTGGTGGATTTGAGCCAAATTTGTTAGATTTGGATTTCTTAAGGCAAGAGCTTCACTTCTATGTAAAAATTTTGGATTTTCATCATGTATTTTGAGTATTTTTGGAAAAACCTAAAAATCACTATTCATGGTGAAAAATGTGGAAAAATTTATAGAAATTGCATAGAAAGTGTATTTTATGCTTATAGGAGTTAAGTTTAGTGGATTAGACTTGATCTTTGAAATTATTGTGGAATTTTATGAAATTTGTAGAATGGCCCCAAGAATGAAGAGGAGTAAGGGGAAAACACACATTGATTCAAGCAAGTTTGTGAGTTCGAAAGCTCGGAACATATATAGTGACGCTCTACAGCTACTAAAATTGATTCTTGAGAGGTGTTCTAAAATCCAGGTGGATCCGTGGAAGAATTGATCATTCACTGACAACGGGAACGATTATGTTGTTTTTCTGCTATGGCTGTGATATCTGTAGTACGAGAGTTTTATGCAAAACTTCCTGAGGTGGAAGAGGATCAAGTCATGGTCAGAAGAAAATTAATACCTTTTTCACTAGAGGTAATCAATATGTTCTACCATTTACCACTTGATACTTTGTTTTTTTATGCAAACTATAGTCCAACTAAGATGAAACAGGATGAGATTATTTCATATTTGAATATTGGAAGGGGACTCCGGAAAATTACAAATGAGAGGAGAGTCAACTTTTCCACTTCAAAGTTAAGAGCACCATCGAAGGCGTGACACTACTTTAGTTCAGCTCATCTGTTACCGATAAATCATTTTAGTGAAGTTATGAGGGAGATATTAATATTGAATTATTTTATTCAGGAGGGCAAGCTTATCAATATTGGAGCTTTGATTTATCAGACTATCATCAGTTCTGTCACTGCCGCTACTACTGCAAGTCGGAGATTTGCTTCCTTGATATTTTCTTTGTGTGAACAGACTGGATTGAGATATGATAGCTGGGAAGAAGTGTTGCTGCCTCTAAAGACAATTACAAGTGTAAATGTGAAATCATATTCTGAGCATTTTATTTTTGGTTGGAGAGGAGGATTTTCAAGAAGTTATGGAATGTCGACGTCTGTTGTATCCACCTCTACTACCTCTACATCGAGACCAACTACCTCGCAAGCATCTACTTCTAGAGGTAAGTTTACTGAAACTCAGGATCAATTATTTCAAAAAATGATGGATAATATTAATTATACCACAGATAAGGTATGAAATTTAGAAAATTTTGTAGATCATATTGTTGGGTATGCTAGAAGGCATAGTGATTATGAGGAGAAATTTCACTCATCTTTGGAAAGCCTCATCAGGGGTAACTAAGGAGTGGAATTTCCTTCATATCCAAGATATCCTGATTCTGTGCCTGCAGATGTCTGGAACAGCGGTGATTTTGATTATAAGAAGGAGGACTGAGTTATTTTTATATTTGTAATATGTGATGGAGTACATGGTTTGGACTTGATACATTTGAGTTTATGTGCTTGTTTGGACTATGTGATTTGTGAGACTTTTTATTTAATTGTTATTTTAATGTTTGTGTTTTGTTAATATTTTGTTTTAAATTCTAGGGTAGAAAAAGGTAGTAGTTGTTGTTGTATGTTGAGTATTGTGTTTTAGTTAGTTAGGATTGAACTTATTTCTATGTTTTTTGAAAAGTTGAAAACCTTGTTAGCTTTAATTTTAAACCTTAATTTCAGAAAATTGCTACCCTATATTTTTCTTTTATTTTGTTAGTCTGCTTGCTCTTATGTTTAGACTATGAGATCTAAGTTAGTATGTTTGTTTGTTTTTATGTCTGTACCCACTGCTTAGAAGTCTAATGAATCTCTACATATTAAATTAAAATTAAAATGATCAAAAATTAATTTTATTCATGTTTTTAATTTTATACTTGTATAATTAGGTTATAAAAATTTTTGTATGCATGTTATTTCAATTTTCATCTCTGCTTATATATATTTGCTGCTAAACTGTTTAATCTTATAAAAATTTAAGTTTAGGGGGGAATGAAAAATATTTTCAAAACTTGAATTTTATTTGTTCTCAAATGTACTACAAGTGAATTTGATTTGAAAAGAAAAATAATCATGTATATGAAGTTATATTAGGGAAGTAAATTTTGATTATAGAAATGAGTAAGAAAATTTAGTTAAAAATCTTAGTCAAGAAGAAAAACTTCCAGTTAAAATGTTTTAGTGTAGAAAATATTAAATATAGTGTAACTATCTTTATTAAAAAAAATTGTATTTTTGAAAAATTTAGAAATTTAGACTTTTATTTTTAATACTTAAATTTCTTTTCTAAAAATAATTTTCAAAACTATTATTATGATTATAAGTAAAAGATTTATTTCAGGACTTTACTTTAGGAAAGGAGAAATGAAATTCAAAATTATTAAAGGTCTATCCAGATATAGTAATCCTTGCTCTGAAAAAGAAAAAAAAAAGAAAAAAGAAAAAAAAAAGAAAAAAGAAAAAGAAAAAGCAAAAAAAAATAAGGGAGGAGAAGCTTAAGGATTAGTGTCTAATAAAAAATTTGTTCCACATTTGATCCATTTAAAGTATAAGACTTGAGAAACACTTAAGCTTAAGAATATAATATAGTAAGTAAAATTATTATTAATAAATTTTTTAAGTGAAGATAATAAAAGGACTAAATTCTTTATTTGGAAAATCTACAATATTTCTGAATTAGATAGAAACTCATATTTTTATATTTCTTAATATTAAAAATTTCTAAACTTTAAGTTAGTTTTATTTACTAAATATTTTTTCTAAATTGGACTACTATATTTCTAAATTTAAATTTTAATAACTCCTAAAGAAACTCATATACATATCATACTTATTTAATTTTTAAAGATTAAAGTGTCACTTGAGGATAAGTAACATTTTAAGTTTGGGGGATTTTGATACACCAAAAATATATAGTGTTTTCAGACACATTTTTATACTTATTTTTAAGATATCGTGCTTTAATGGAAGGTATTTGTGTGTTTTTCTTTTAGGTACAAGTAAAAAGGTGAAAATGCTAAAAAAAGTGAAAAAGAATCAAATTGTGTTTTGGCGCCTAAGAAAGAATTTGATCTAAATGATTTTAAACATTTTGATGCAAGAATTTGATCTTGTGGTCATTGATAGAAATGGAACTGATAATCAAATTGCTGATCATTTGTCAAGATTAGAAAAACAAGAATCATCCGACACTGACAATGAAATTACAGACAGTTTCCTTGATGAACAACTTTATAATATTAATGAGTGGAAAATACTATGGTATGTTGATATTATTAACTATATTGTAAGTGATATTTTGCCACCTACGCTGACACTGTAACAACAAAGGAAATTTATTCATGATGCAAAAACATATTTTTGAGATGAGCCTTATTTATATAAACAATGTAAAGATCTGATTATGAGGAGATGTGTGCCTTATGAAGAAACTGAGCTGATCATTCAGAAATGTCATGATTCTGAATTTGTAGGATATTTTGGAATTGATAAAACTGCTTATAAAATTTTACAAGCTAGATTTTATTGGCCTACTATTTTTAGATATGTTTATAGATACATAAAAACTTGTGATCGATGTCAACGAGTAGGCAATATATCTAGAAGAAATGAAATGCCTCTGAATTTCATGTTTAAAGTTGAGATCTTTGACGTTTGGGGATTAGATTTTATGGGACCATTTATTCCTTCATTTGGAAACTAATATATATTAATTGCAGTGGGCTACGTTTCTAAGTGGATTGAAGCACAAGCTTTACCTCGTTGTGAAGCTAAAAGTCTTTCAATATTTTTAATGAAAAATATTTTCACTAGATACGGAATGCCTAGAATGATTATCACTGACGGAGGATCCCATTTTACGAATAAATACATTCAGAGGTTGGCAGAAAAATTTAATAATATTCATAGAATCTCTATTGTCTATCATCCTCAAACCAGTGAGTTAGCTGAAGTTTCTAATAGAGAGATTAAATAAATACTTGAAAAGACTGTAAACCCTAGTAGAATAGATTGGTTCACTAGATTGGATACCGCATTATGGGCTTACAGGACTGCTTATAAAACTCCTATTGGAATGACCCCTTACAGACTGATTTTTGCAAAGACCTGTCACTTACCAGTAGAATTGGAGCATAAAGCATATTGGGTGATTAAAGAATTCAATTATAATTTGAAAGATGCTGGTAAGAAGAGATTGTCACAATTAATTGAATTGGAAAAATAAAGAAATGAGTCTTATGATAACGACATAATTTATAAGGAAAAATTAAAGTTATGGCATGATCGGAAGATTAACCAAAAGACAAATTAATCCTCCTCCTCCTCCTCCTCCTCATCATCATCATCACTATTTCAAAAAGCAGTAGGCTCATATGAAGTATATTGTGGATATGAAGGAAAAACCACACTTTGGTCACCCCTGATAAGGTTTTCCAAAGAAGAGTGAAATTTTTCTTCATAGTCACTGTGTCTTCTCATATAACCATCCATATAATCTATACAGTTCTTCATATTTAGTACCTTATCCGTAGTATAATTAATGTTATCTAACATCCTTTGCATTAGTTGAGCCTGCGAATCAGAACTAGAAGCCTGACCTTGTGATGTGGATGCATGACCAAAGGAAAATATGTTGAGATTTTCATACCTATTTTTCACTAGTTTTGATGATATTACACTTTAAGGAAAGGTATTTTTGATGTTTTGTTGTAGCTATGTTGAATTATGATCATTGGAGCAAAAAGATGCAAAAAGGAGCGAATTTGGAGCAAAAAGGAGTGAATATGCAAATTTTGTCTTGGGCGCCGACAGCGGGTTTTTCCCGAGAGTCCAGACAAAATTAATACAAAGGGACACTGGCACACTGACGGCGCCATCGACCCCGCCGACGGTGAGCCAGCGAATTGGTTGTTACTTGGGTTCAAATGGCGGTTTTTGGGTGGGAATTGTCTTTTTAAACTCAAAAATTTGATTTCTAGTTCATATTTTCCCTCCAAAAATGAAGTGAAACTCTACCAATTTCATTCCTATGGCATCCTTAGTGAAAGTCCTCCAATTTCATTCCTATGGCTTCCAATTCTCTTTGATAATCCCAGAATGCGAGTTTTCAATCGACGAAAGTTTATTAGTGTGGAAGCACAGCGAGTCTTCAACAAGTTACTGACGAAGAAAAGATTGATCAAGGAACGAGGATTCGTAAATCGCGGATTGAATAATCCCACGACGGTTATTGAAGAAACGATAGTGCGGCGAAGATGGGAAGTGTTGTGCTACACTACTACCGCCGTGGTTGTTCCAGTGGTGAAAGAATTTTATACAAATTTACATGGAATCAACCAAGGAGTTGTTTATGTGCGATGAAGATGGATCACTTTCACTCCTGCACGGATCAACGAATTATATATGATAGAGAATGTTCCTGTCTGCCACTATTCCAATTTTGTCGCAACGAGAAACCGGATGAATGAGATTTATCAACATTTAACGGACGAAACTGACGACTGGGAAACAAGAGAAAACGGGTATGTTAGTTTTTCTGCGACACTCCTAAATTTTGTTTCGAAACATTGGCACTTTTTCATTTCTGCGAAACTGTTACCGGCAATGAACATCGGTGAAGTTTCTAAAGAAAGTGCCATTTTGAATTACGGCATCCAAAGGGGACTGCCGATCGACATTGGATCAATAATTTTGAAGTCGGTTTTGGGCATGATCATTCATTGATCATCTTATGGGCTTAAACACCCCTCCATAATTTTCTCACTTTGCAGTCATTTCTAAGTGTCCTATGAAAATTGGGAAAAGTTACTGCTACCTTTAGACCCAACTGAGAGATTCTTAATTTTTGAAGATGAAAATGACATGGCCATTATAGTAGATCAAGCATCTCAAAATTCACTGCCAGTTCAACCCTTAGTCCATGATAAGTCTCTTGTGATCCTGCGGTTGATCCTGCACCGAATCAAGAAATTGGAAAAGGAGGTACAAAATGTCATGAATGCAATTAATAATATCTCCGATTTCTTCGATCATCTAGACTGGAGAATGAAAGAACATTTTGATCACTCTAAACATTTAGAAGATAGTTTGATACGGCTGATGAGGAGGATGAAATTGATAGAAGAGGATTTTACTGAAGAATTTCCATTCCGACCCTTCTGCAACCTCGTCGTTCATGTGCAATCATTGGGTGATCTCAGAGGAGAATCGAGTACCAAGTCTAAGGATTAGTAGATTTATATTACTACCTATATGTCTATCTATGTATTTTGATTTGAACCTTGTATTTGTATTTGCTTTAGAATTATGCTTATAGATCTCTGTATAGTTGAGACTAAGCATAGGATTTTTTTTTTCAGCATTTTGAGTGTTGTGGCTTGGATTGCGACGTTGAATTAATGTATTGAGGTTGAGAAAATACCAAACTTAGGTGTGTTAAGTAACTTACATTGTACCCCTTAGAATTTATGTATAAATGTGATGTTTTGTGTTGCGAAAGTTTATATGTGCTAAGTAGATCATTTAGTCATTTAAAATTATGTCTATAATGATTAAAAAGATGTCGTTAAGGCTTGAAATTGATCGAAATCGCAAAAATCTAGAATTTCGACAAAATTAATAGAGCTCGCCGACGGCGCCCTCGACACCGCTGACGGCGAGATTTT
>NW_018165382.1:320380-322553 GCF_001263595.1 Phalaenopsis equestris
ATTTCAAGGCTTTTTGACACCGGATTTGATCATCTCTAGGTAAGAGCTTCACTCCAAGCTAAAAATATTTATTTTTCACCATGGATTTCTTCCACATTGAGGAGATCCAAAAAATGCAAAAATGTTAAGAAAATTTGGGAAGAATTCATGGATCTTAATGTTGAACTCTTAGAATTACTATTGGAAGCCATGATTTGCATATTTGAAGTAATTTTTAGAATTTTTCTATAATTTGATTAGATTGAAATGGCTCTACATCAAAAGAGACAAATTGAGTTTGACGGGTCTCACTTCGTCAATGCGATGGCTCAAACAAGATTTACTTCAGTATTTAAAGGAATGAAATGTATACAAGATCGAGCTTTTGAGAGTTCGGGAGGAGAAATTGAACGAGTTATTGCCGAGCGGAGGTGGAAAAACTTTTGTTACACCACCAATAAAGCTGATGCAAATGTTGTGAAGGAGTTATACGACAATGTAATGTATTCTGATGACAAAATCGTTTACGTGTGTGGATTTCCTGTTGAGTTTACTGCCTCCCGCATCAACACTTTTTATGAAGTCCCCGATTCTTATAGTTGTCAATATGAATCCTTTAGTACAATGGAAGTTTCCCTAAATGATGTGATCAACTTTCTCACTGATGGGAAAGGAACATGGAAGATAAAGCAGCGAGCACGAGTAAATGTTTCTGCTTCCATGCTTAATGTCACCTTTAAAGTGTGGCACTATTTCATTTCCTCTACTCTGTTTCCTACCTATCACCATAGTGAGATAACCATAGTGAAGTATCTAGAGATAGAGCTATTCTGAATTTCTGTATTCAAAATTATAGAACTATAAATATGAGGAGAATTATTCTTAAGAATATATTGACTACGGAGAGGAGTGAAACTAGCGGAGGTGTAGGACATCCTGGACTTATTTATACAATTTGCAAACTTTCTGGAGTAGAATTTAGAGATGAAGAATGGGTTTATCCTATGAAACCTATTAGTAAAGATAATTTGAAGTCTTATGAATCCCATGAGAAATGGAGAACTGGGAGTAGAAGTCAAGAACCTTCTACTAGTAGAGATGTCCCCTCTACAAGTTATGACCTTCCACCTTATAGTTCCCAAACTCTGACAACTTGATGAATGAGTTGACCTTGCAGCGGAAGAGCACAGAATTAATAAATGAAAGGATTGGTGGTTTAGAACGTCAACATGATTACAATAGTGAGTACCTTCAAAGGCATTCAAATTTTGAGCTAGCCTATTATGAAGCTCAGGCCCGACACTACAGAAGTGAATCTGATGTTACTTTTCCTGAGTGCCCCCGGTATACTCAGTATCATCGCGATCCACCTGTTGATCAAAGCGATGAAGATATAGCTTGGGATTTTGATATTGAATGAAATTGATGTACTTATATTTGTATTTTTATTTTTGTGATTTTTTGTAATAGAAATGGATGTTTGTGTATTTGGACTTTCATTTTTATTATTCTGTGTACTTGGATACTTTTAATTTTTATTATAAAGTTAGTGTGGTAGTTAAATTTTTTATGTGTAGTGTAATAGATGTTGAGTAGTATTTTGTGGATTGTAATGTAATGTGATTTTTATTTTCACATTTTAATTGTAATTATCTTGTTTAGTTTTGTGTTTGTATTAGGAAATATTGTGCTTGTTTAATGTTTTAGTTTTATACTTATTTCCAAATTTCATTACCCAAAAATTCCTCTAATAATTTATATGTGTAGAAAGCTTCTAATATTACAGACTACGTGAAGTAGAAATGTTTAGAAGGCCTGCAAAAATTTCAGAATGATGAAAATGCTTACAATACTAAGGTACGATTTATATTTATAGTTTTTCTTTCCGCCTGTATTATTTCATATTTAAAAATTTAAGTTTGGGGAGGGAAGAAAAAGATTAACTGTTAGATGTCCTCTATTTCATTATTTTCAAAAATTATTTATATGATTTCATGTAGTGAATTTAATTCAGGTAACTATATTTTTGTAACTATTTAAATATTATGGTAGATTTAAAGAAATATTTTCGTAATGAAAATTAATTTTGTAACTTAAGATATTTAGTATAAGAGAATAAGATTATAGTTAACTAATTCAAGTAAAGGAAAATATATTTTGAGGTATTAAGAATCTGGAAATTCATTTTGAGAAG
>NW_018165382.1:322605-323198 GCF_001263595.1 Phalaenopsis equestris
ATTAAAGGCTATCCAGATATAGTAATCCTCACTTGAAAAAGGAAAAAGAAAGGATTGAAAAAAATCCCTGAAAAGAAAAGAAAATATATAGGATTGAAAGCGATCTAAATTAAAAAGAGAAAAGAAAGAAAAAATTATGAAAGTGAGGAGAAGCTTGAGGATATGCCTAGTCAAAAATTGGCTTCACTGGACCTACCTAAAGGAAAAACTTAAATACATTCCTGAACTTATATTTATGGAATAGGTCCTTTACTAGTAGAGTTCTCATGAAGTTCCTATCTTTTGGATATTCTAAGTGACTTAATATTGCAACATATAGTCATTCTTGAAATAAATAGAAGACTAGAACTCTTAAACTTGATGACTAAATAGTTTTGTTGCTGCAGAGTTAATTAAATTACTTGAATTTTTTCTGAAAATCTCACTATGATATTTATATAAGTCAAACTTATAGTATTTTTGAATTAAAACTTTACTGCAGTAGATCATAACTTTTATATAGTACTAAAATTACTTGAGGACAAGTAATAGTTAAGTTTGGGGGATTTTGACCAAAGAAAAATATGTTGAGATTTTCATACCTATTTTATACT
>NW_018165382.1:323295-326326 GCF_001263595.1 Phalaenopsis equestris
CGCCGACGACGCCCTTGACCCCGCCGACGACGAGTTTTTCCCGAGGCTACAGGAAAAAACTCTTCAGAAGTCCGCAGACGACATCCTCGAGACTGCCGACGGCGAGCTCGGCGGTTATGCCTACTCAAGCTTTGGGTAAGGCCAAAATTTGAAGGGGTGGTTTGGGAACTCTTCGGGTGTTGTGGCCGAAAATTTGGAGGGGGCTAGAGAGTCCAGAAGAGGGAGAATTGCTAGACAGAGTTCTTAAAGGTTAGAAAAGTTCCAATATTGTGAGGAATTCTTCGAGAGATTGTAAGAGTGGAGAGAAAGTGAGAGATTTCTTCCTCCTTGCTGCTTCGAAGAGGAATTCTGTGTGCTGTAAAGAAAGGAAGAGATTCAGAGGAACTTCGAGGAGAGTTCTTTGGGGAGAAATTAGAGATAAGTTATTTACTTTGTGTAGTTTGTATGACTTTGATTTTATATATGAATTTTGAGTTTTGTTGTGTTTTCCCCATGACATCTGAGTAATTTTCTCTGTCTTTCTCCTTGTTTGGAGATTTGTGAAATGGTGATTTGAATTGCTAAAACAAGAAAATATTTAAGAAATTGTGATGATCTTTTCAGTTTGATCTTAATTTACTTTCAATATGGCCAATTGATTTGTGAAAATATGTTGAGTTTTACAACTAAAGTGAAGATTACATCCAAGATTAAGAGAGGTCAAAGCCCTTGGAAGTTGGGTGCAAATAAATAGAGAAATAATATTATCGAGCATATAATTGGAGATTTTAGAGTGACAGACTAAAATTCCAAATTCAGTCCTATCGTTTGGGTGCTGAAGTGTAGATGTTAGCCCTCAGGTGAGGGGAACGTGGGAGCTCCGAAGTGAGAGTTGGCATCCTCCCAGCCTAACCGCTGATTCAGTAAACAAGCGTAAGATTAGTCAATGTTCTTTATGCCTGGACCAAAGGGTACAGAATAGGTATGCTCCTATTTGGCACAATATAAATTGAACTAATTCACTTTGTCCATTCACTATAATTTCTTGACAAGGAGAATGATACATTCTTATATATTGAATATCACAATTAAACCCTCATTAGTATAATTAGTTATTTAATAGTTATTAAAATTACACACTTATTTCAATTTCTTATTAGCGACAGATAAGCAAATTAAACTTTGTTGTTGTGATTAAAGTATTCCTTTTCTAAAATCTTAGTTCACAGTTTTAAACCACTCCCTGTGGGATCGATACCTAGAACTCCATTAGTTGGGCGATACGTATACTTGCGATGAAAAGTGTGACTTTATAATTATTAAATATTTATTACATTCATATTTATCTTATATTTTAAGCATATAAAAATTCGCTGTCAGTTACGAATTACTTCTTTAAATGGGCAGAGGTAGTGTCTTTATGAGAAGTTATAGCAAAACACATTCTTCAGTTCTTTAGAAATCAAATCGTCTACAGTTTCAGTTTTCTACAAAGAATTATTTCAAAAAATGGGTCTGCTTTTAGGGGCATGAAGATCAAAAACTTCATCAGAAGAGACGGTATAGATTGGAGGTACTCTACGATCTACTACCTCTGAGAAAATAACCTTGTAGAAGCTTTCAACAAAACCCTCGAGCAAAATTTAAAGAAAATATTTGACGATAACAAAATAAGATGGTACGAGAAGTTGTTAGGAGGCTTTGTGGACATAAAGAACAATGATCAGGACTCTGATGTAGTCTAGGCAATGCTTTCGTTAGAGGTGTAGCTGCCTTCCCTCAAAGTCACTATGGCCAACCAGATTACGGCAGAGAAAAATACCAAGCTTTGACTTGAATAATTGGAAAGTCTTTAAGGGAAGCAGTTAATAGTGCTACAAAACTTGGAACTCTACCAGGCAAAGAATATTTAAGCCCACGACAAACTAGACCGCCTAAGGACATTGAAAGTTGATGACCTCATCCTTGTTCAAAGTAATCTTATTTTTATACATCGCAAAATAGGTGGAATGTTTGAGCCAACTTGGAAGGGACCATTCGTAGTAGAGAAATTTTACTCAAGGGGATTTTATTAGTTTGTGGATTCCCAAGGTGAAATGCTCATGTTGCCGATCAATAGATGATATTTAAAGAAGTACTACGGAACTTGACGTTCTACAAGACAAGTTCATTATTTCGAGAGTAGCTATATCCCCAATGTCTGTGACAGGGTCCCAACAATTCTGTAATGCAATTTGATGAAATAAAATAAATCTTAATGAAATAAAATTTACACATCAAAATTACTCGTAAAAATTTTAAACTTTGTATAATATAACTAAATAGAATGAACATACATAACTCAAATCCACTTGATAATGAGCTGTTATTTTTATTGTTCGTTTAGAATTTAAACATGCTCATGCTTCTTTTGTCTTGTCTTACAGGGAAATGTCAGGTATGAGGTTGATTTTCACTTTTAAAGATGGCTTGAATCTTGCATTAAACAAAGAGAGGTTGGCACAAGGTGGTGTTGTGAACTTTGACATTGACTATGGACAAGTCAATGTGGATTATGAAGGCCCCCTAATGAATATAGTCAATCATAGATAGGTGAAAGATTTAAAATCAGTAGTGAGAATCAGTGCTAAAGGGGAGTCATCGTTAAAGAGAAAGAAGTCAGAGAAAGTTCCAGATACAAAAGACCCGGAGAAGAGGGTCAATCACATACAGTCCATGGTCATGACACCGACAGGAGACTTAGTCAATGCTACCTCAGAGAGAGTCTCAGATGCACCATTAAGATGGATGTAGTGCAGAAATGCCAATCTCCATAAGCACAGAGCTTTGGATTGACTAGAGAGGAGGCGTGCCAGAGAGATAGGAGCTCACCCGAATTTTGAAGGAGGAAACTCACAACCAGACTTTGGAAGAAACTACCACCAATGCCCCAGCTACAGAGGACGAGCCAATTATCCCTGTAGAGCTTGCATCATTATGGAGTCCACTTGACGGGCTTGGCACAGGATGCTCGACATGCAATGCATATATACCAAGGCGGACATCTTCAGCA
>NW_018165382.1:326336-331186 GCF_001263595.1 Phalaenopsis equestris
GGAGCATTCACCGAGTGCCTAGAGTATAATGTTCTCCACCTTGAGAATTACATAACTTTTGAAGAGTGTATTGTAGCCTTGATGATGCTTAGAAACACGAAGCACCCATATGTAGAGCTTTACATACTGCAGTTCGTTGAGCCACGAAGACCACAAATTTCTTGTAAAGACGAGCTGGAAAAGCAACCCCGACAGTTACAGGTCATCCCCAGATTTGAGTTGGGAAATATACGCAAAGTCCAAAAGCAACAGTTTTAGCACTTTGTTGAGATCCAGGAAAAGGTTGTAAATATTCTGGAGGGACTAAATTCCGGGAATTTTGAGACATGAAAAAATGGATTCCATGCCTTCTATAATAAAGAAGATGATTAAGAGAAAGGTGGCATTGCGAGTTCCATCATCAGATTACATCCCAAATAGTTGTATCATCACTATTTATGAAGAGCGAGACTGTATCCCACCACACATTGGTGTGTTATTCATGAGCAAGAGCAATATTTTATTTGGGAAAGAAATATAGATTATTGGCTCTGGGCAATTTTGGTACTTATGGAGATTCCTCTACAAGCAGAATCAATGTTGATTTTGAAAAGAAATGGAGCAAATTTGGAAAAGCATCGCATCTCATAGTTCCACAAAGAAGAGTTTCAATTTCATTACGAGGATGAACGATAGCAACTTACCATATGGATATCGACCGACTTGGACTTGGAGGGACTACGTCTGCTTTAGCTGTGAGATAGTTGTACCTCTAAGTATATGCAAGGAGATTTTGTTGCGAAGTGTAGCTTAGGAGGTTAGCTTGATCACAAGACGGCCTCAGGGGACAAACAAATGTTTGCTACCTTTTGCACTATGCCAGAGCAAGGAGGACATGACACAAGAGATTACATTTTCGACATGGATGCAACATCATCTTCTCTTTCACCTCTTCTGTCGCCAACTCTCTTGCTCAAAATCCTCTCTCTCCTAGCTCTCCCAGTTTCACCCAAAGTGATCACCTTCATGACTAAACCTAACTCAGCCGTAGCTAGAGCTTACTAGGATAGTAGCAATGGGATTGCGACATATGAAGGCCTCCAATACTCCTTTTTTTTTTTATCCTCCTTTCAGTTTGCTTCTAAATTAATTAAGGAAGGTAACCCTCATCTTAGTCCCTTTTCCTTCCGTTTAATTTAACAAGTTTCTGTTTTTTTAATTCACTTAAATTTGGAAACCAAGAAAGAAATCCTAGATTCTAAGAGAAATGAAAGGAAAATGGGATATTTTAAGATTTAATTTTTGCTATTGGGCTAGATTTAGGTCAAATCAAGCCAAAATTCTGCTCAAATCCTACTTCCAAATAGCAATTACGGTTTAGATATTGTTTCAATTGTTTTGTATTTAATTTTCCAATTAGGTTGCGGCAATTGCATACGCAATGGCATATTTACATGAATAAAACTAAATTTCTTATGTATTTATATATCTACATCTAAACATAAATTTCTATGTATATGTCACTTTAAATATATATGAAAATGAATATTTTTCTTTTTAAAAGTTAAAACAGTGGTATTTTCTGTGTGTTATAAATTTTTTGGGCGGTACAATAATAAAAAGTGAAGTTTAAAAGTTTTGGGTGGTATGTATGTAAATGTCCCTTTGATTGTTTTGGGAAAATTCTAAAGTAAGGTAAACTTTGGAAGAGATGCGTCTAGGGTTTAGGCAATATTTATGTGAATATACTACTCGAGTTGAGCTCGAGCCAAGAAGGTAATGCATTAGATATGTGGATATAAAAGTTGAGTGAGCTCGAGCCAATCTCGGCTCGAGGTTGACCATACATAATTGATAGAGCCCGAACTTGAGCTCGAGCTTAATCTACGACTGCTCTTGAACTAGCAAGTTTATTATGAGAGAGAAAATGATATTAATTTAAGCTAGTGATATAATAAAAAGACTTATATACAATCAGATTAGAAGCTAAAAAGTCAATCTGGTGCCCGATTAAGCTTGACTTATTTACTTTATGAGCCACTTATAAAGTTGAGCATGAGTCAAGTAACGAGTCTTCTTGGCTCCATTACACTTCTAATGGCATGTATGTAAATTTTCAATTACATAGAATTGTGATTCAGTCCAAGTTTATGTGGGGTTCACAAATGCGCATTAATCATTCCATATATAATTACTATTAACAAATCTTTTCATTCTAACCACTCAATTCTCATCTAACAACCATACTTCAGTTATTTCATAAATGCCACCTTAAATATGAATGAAATGGTGTATTTCACTTTTTAAACGTAAAAATGGTGGTTTTTGATATGATATGAAAAGTTGGGTGTTAGTTACCAATTTACCGAATTAAGGTGTCAATTTTAAATCTTACATACATACTTATATATAAAAAATATATATATTTTATTAAAGTTTTAAATTTTTTGTTCTTAAATATATTGATTCTTAATAGATATTTGGAATGAAAGGTCATGAATATACAATAGACTACATCTAGGTAGATTGTGATTAGCCGACTAATGAGTTCTTAAATTTTGTTGAGTCTTTCATGCAAGCAACAACACAATTTCTTATTTATTTTGTAGAGAGTAAGTTATGATGCCAATGTGCAAAGCAGAAGAATCGGGCATACATAATGCTGGACAAAGTATGGTTAGATTTATATCATAGCTGATTTAACCCAAATTACTAATTCTAGGCTTCACATGATGATTTTAAATTGCACATTGATTATCAGGCTGGTATAATAACAAGCTCTGGTCCTCCGTTTGAGTACGATTTCAGTAGATTTGAAGAAATGAAGTTCAATGTTGCAAGTGCTCAGTTTATTAGATAAGTGGATGAGATGAAGTTCCCAAACAGAGAAAATTAAAAATTCTATGAACTACTGATTATCGCATAATGGATATTGTGAGAATTTTACACAACCCATTATGTGTTACTGGCTCCTAAATTATTTATGCATCAAAATAGAATATATGCATCATACTCCAAGAATGCTTTAACTAGATTGAAGGATTACTAAAAGAGACACATAAAAAAAATTTTGTACCGGAGGACTTGCAAATAGTAAGGAAAATGATGTCAAAGTCTGGAATGGCACTTAAAAAGATAGATTGTTGTGTGACTGGATACATGGTATACTACAAGTCTAATCTAAAAGAGATTCACTTTAAGTTTATGGTTCTCATATATTTATACTAAAAAGAAGAAAAAATAGGTAATACAAGGATGTTTTGTATAGGTATCTCTTCACTATACAAAACCATTGCTCATCTCTATGCATAATAATGAAAAAGGAAATAAATTTGTAAGAAATTAGTTGAATTAAGTTCTTTGAGTCATCCTATAGATGGAAAAACATGAAAACATTGGGAAATACTTATCCTTATTTTATAGTTGAGCTTAAAAAATTATGCTTGGTTTTGTGTCTAGGGTTTACACCATATATTTAAGTCACCTCGCTCTACCATTGTTAGCTTGTGATAGGTACTTTGTAAAACTTTTCACTTGAGATGTCATTGATGACACACTTTATATTTATCATAGTGAATATACTGCATCCACATAGCAAAAAAGAAAAAATTGATGTTCATTTGCAACCTTTAACAAATGAGTTTTAAATCATTTCGGAATTAATTATGATCACTTATGACATTAGTTCAAAGTAGAACATCGAAAAGAAAGGTCCACCAATGTGGATAATAAGTGAATTTCTCTTATGTATAGAATTATGTTGGGATGGAGCATTATACAAATATTAGCTTGACAATACTATATGGATATATTGGAGGCATTTAATCTACAACATGGATAAAATTCATTGTTAAAAAAACATTATTGTTCGTTTATCATCATATGTTCTTACTCATTCATAATCAATTTAGAAGGAATAGAGATGTCCTTAAGAGAATAGAGTTGAGAAATCAAGGTATCCACCCATGTTAATTGAGCATAAATTATTGTGATTTTCAGTACAATTCTATGGAATACCAGTTCTCTAAAGCTATCTTCACATAATCTTCTTAAATTTTATAATAATCATAACAAGACAAAATAATTAATTTCTAGGATCTATCCCAAATTAGGGAAATCTAAATTTCATACACACAGAAAATTTTTTTAATAATATCTTCAACACTATGGTAGATATTATTGAAAAAAACCTTAGGTTATGTGAATGCCACATTGGACATGACGGAATATTATAAAAGAAGAGAGTTGGAGCTTCAATAGATAGCTATGGATACATTATAAAGCTTAAATTTAAGGACTACCTTATTTTAGATCAACAAAGAAAAATTTGTGCATGACAACAATCTTTGATGTTTCCTAGTAGGTATACATATATATTGGGCCATTATGTTGAGTTGGAAGAAGATTATATATTGAACAAGAAAATATATGATTGCATATCCTCCTGTAATACTTGCTACCAACTACATTAATCACTTTGTCATGTCAGAAACTTAATTTGTTAATCAATACTAGTGCATTTTTCAAAGATTTGAATAACCATAGATTGAGAGCATATGTACATCTTGAATGTGTGACCAACATTTGATGGGAATGACTATCGACTCCATACAAGATTCTAGTTGAAGGAATGAAGAAAAATTAATAAAATGTTTTTGTTAAAGAAAGCACCTATTCAAATGATGAGATAGACCAATAAAGATTATTCAAGAAATGGTATAGTACACTAATGAGTGAAATATATTTTTTTCAACTACAATTTATTTGAACATATTTTGAATTAAAGAACAAAGACATAAAAGACATGTAATATCATTGAAGTTAAAATATACAGAAGAAATATCAAATTTACATCTAGGTAGATTGTGATT
>NW_018165382.1:331781-332783 GCF_001263595.1 Phalaenopsis equestris
CCCCCCCTGATCCCCCCCCCCCCCCCCCCCCGCCCCCCACCCCCACCCCTACCCTCACTTCCACTCTCATCGCTACCTTGACTACCATTCTGATCCCTGCCCCGATCACTCCTCATAGGCCTACCCCGACCCTCACCCTCACACCCACTCTCACCACTGGCCCGACCACGTTCCCCACCCCCACCTCGATCCTTGACCCCACCCATACCCCAAACTCTACCCTCAACCCTAACCTCACCCGAACTGCAGCATGGTTGAGTTTAATAGAGGTCGATGCTGCATCGATTGGCTAGGAGTTGATGGGGAGCATCTACCACATTCTGCTTATCAATAACACATAAGTTTTTTTAAGTTATTGACAATAATTCTTTTAATTTTTTTAATTGAATAGAAAACTAACCATTTGTTGTTTTCAGATTCTACCCACCCCTCAGACCCAACTCATTCACATCATTCAGGATATCATCTGAAATAAGTAAGACTCAACGTACATGTCATGGAAGGAGGTCTGGATTACAATTTGAAATGTTTAGTTTTAGAAGTTTGTGGTATTTATCGTTCATAAATATCTTATGTTTTTTTTTATTTATCAATATAATATAATACTTATAATTTTTCAAAAATAATTCTCCTGGATCCTTGAGCATGAAGCGCACATCTGGTGGAACTTTGAGCACAAGGGTAGAGATTGCCTATGGGACATGTTCGACGATATTTGGAAATCATGGCAGTGTCACATGTGGCTCAAAGAGGATGTTCTTGTCGCGTTGCTCCATGTCTAAGTTCCCCAAAGTACCAAAAGAAGAGAGGCTGGTGAAGCAGAATTGGTAGTCTGACTGTGGAGGCATGGGGCCCTAGTAGTACACTGGTGAAGCGTTTCTAAATATAGAATACAAGCGGACGATGGTAAGATTTCATTTCTGCTTTAAAACAAACTATAGATCGAAGATATATTCTAACTATTTTGTTACATGGACAGAATGTGATGTTGGGAAAAGTGCC
>NW_018165383.1:0-8024 GCF_001263595.1 Phalaenopsis equestris
CCGCCAAAAGTCGGTCCAAAGTCGTCCTGGACGCTGTAGGCGGGCTCGAAGGCGCTGTCGGCGAGCTTTTCTGTCGTTTTTTGGTCTTCTCGGGTAAATCTTGTCGTCGGTGCCGTTTTGGCTCCGTCGGCGGGCAAACTGCGCAGCTTCACCGTTTTGGTCCGTTTGGCTCCGTTTTAGCTCCGCTTCGCCCCATTTGAGTTGTGTTGCGTTCCGAACAGATAGCCCTACAAAATAAGCATGAAAACAACCTTCCTTTAAAGTGTAATCTCATTCAAAAATATGCAAGAAGTGTAAAAGATATTAAGCATCCAAAGACTTATCGAAAGGTGACAGGACAAAATATCATTTCTTGCTCGTTTTTGCTCCAACTTGCACCGTTTTTGCATCTTTTTGCTCCAATGACTATAATTCATCATACCTGCAATAAAATATCAAAAATACCCTTCTTTAAAATATAATATCATCAAAATTAGTATAAAATAGGTATGAAAATCTCAACATATTTTCCTTTGGTCAGAAGCCATGGTTGAAATTTGTGGTAGTAGTTAGCTAGGTAGGTCACAGATGGTTGCTTCAAGAGTGATGGTTGGTCACAAGTTTCATAATAAAGAGTTGCAGAAGTTGTGGTCACATAGGTACTAGTTTTCCAGGTATGCCATAGTGAGGAGTTGTGATAACATCCATATGTCAAGGAGGTCGGAGTTGAGAGTTGCAATGAGCTATAGACCACATAGACCACGGTTGATTACATATTCTTTAGTAGTGAGCTGCGATGATGAAAGTAGGCCGCAAAGGTTGGATTTGGGAGCCACATTTGTCATGTTAACATTTATAGGTTGTAGAGATCAAAGTTGGGTATTGGAAGAGTTGTGATAACATTCTTATGTCATAGAGGTTTAAGTTGGGAGATACATGACCTATGATAAATTTAATAGGCCATAGAGGCTAGAGTTATGAGTTGAACGAGTTGTGATAACATATGTAAGTCATGGATGTTGGAGTTTAGTGATGTATAAACTATGATAACATCCTTAAATTGCAAAGGCTGCAATTGTGAGCTGCAATAATGTTCGTAAGCCACAGAGGCCATAGTTGGGAGGTATAATAATGTATGTAGGTCATAGTGACTAGAGTTAGAAGTCATATGAGCAGTGATAACATACATAGGCTACAGAGCTAAAGTTGGGAGATCTGTGAGTTATGAGTCAAATAGTTTGTAGTTGGTCATGTTGACCGTATTAGTGAGTTATAGCAACATCCATAAGACGTAGTGGCCAAAATTGAGGTCGTATGAGCTATGGACCATGTAGGTTGCAGTTGGACGCATAGGCCATAGTGGAGAGATGAGAGGAGAGAACTACAGGAGTCTAGAGAAAGTCACCATATGTGGGGTGCATTGTACATCGTCTTCGAGGAACATCTTCACACTGTCTTCAAGGTGTGTTGTTGCATCGTATTTACGGTACACCATTTTCATAAAGTGTTGTTACACCATCTTAGAAATGCGTTGTTGCATTATATTTGGGGCACATCATTGCACCATATTTGGGGCACAACATGCTTTATCTGTTACTTCATTGCTTACAAAGTACGTAAAGTTTCTACGACGTACGCCATGATTCTTCAAGGAATTTCAACCTCAGGTCCTAGTCCTTTCTTGTAATCCTTTCTAAGCTCAGATCCTAGTCCTTTCTTCATAAAGTGTGTAGGGATCTATTTATAATGTATGGAAGAGACCTCTGTATAAATAAAAAAGAAATCTATATCACTCCATCGGATAACCAAGAGAGATTCTCTCGATCGGATGTTGTTCTGTGGACATTTGCGTCTATTAATAATTTCTTAGGCTCGTTAGATTTGTCTTGTCGAGACCCATGATTTGCCTATAAGATTGGCATATTTGGAACTTCTTTAACTTTCTAGTTAGGGACCAAAAGCTTATAAAAGTGTTTAACGGCTTGATTCAGGCTTAATTTAATTGAAATTTGACCAGTTTTGGTGTTTTTGGTTCCATCTTTTCGAGTCAGTCAGTTTGATTATAAGTTTGCTGAAATTAGAGTTCTTGATGATATTTAATTGAAGTTTAAATATTTCTTGCTAAAAAATACTCTGAGATTTATGCTAATTGCCTCAAGAATCATGCCAAATGGCAATTTTTTTATATTGTAACATTGTGTATAGTTTCATTTTACTAGTATGGAATGCTCAGATTTATAGCTCATATGACAAGAAGTCATCAATTTTCCTTGATAAAGCCTCATGCTTGACCCGAAGCACTTGAGCTTGAGTGATTATGCTTAATCTTGGTTAAGTAGGCATGAACTTTGACAAATGCTCTTTTAAACTTTGACGAATCAATTATTAGCTTAGATATTTCACTATGAATTTTGCCAGTAAAGATTGACTGTAGATCAGTTTGGCAGAACTTACGCTACCCTAATTGAAATTCATGTTTAGTCTGGGTGAGTCCATGTTGTTGAACCCTAAAAATATTTTAATATATATTTAATTCTCTGATGTTTTATATCTTTAAAATGTAATTGTGAAAATACAAGACAATAATAGTACTAATAATAATTTATTTATTATTATTATTTTTAACTATTTTCACCTTAAATTGCAAGATCATTATCTTTGCCCTTCCCTTTAATGGATGCCTTGGTGAGTTCACTGTTAACTTCATCTTTAATAAAATAAGTTAGCTGAATCATCAATTCCTTGGATAGTAGGGAAAACATTGCTTTCAATAAAGTTAAGGGCATTTTCGTAAAAAATTTCAACATTTAAATGTTTAATTAGGGCCAATCCCCAATGGGAGGCCGTCCAGAAATTCTTTGGGGCCCACGTCAAGCCCAAGCCCAAAAAGGGGTTTTTAAATAGTTTTCAACCACAATAGGCATGACTCAGTTAATACCTCATTGCCTGCGTCATTTATTATTTTAAGATTTAAAAGTGGAAGTCATTTTTGGTAAAAAAAATAGAGGCTCATAGGACAGTTTTTGGCTGCTATTTAGTTTTGTATTAAACAGGATTTATCAAATCTGATAAATCTAAATTCATCATATCGATTTTGAGACAAAATAAATTGCGAGCGAGCGATTACGGAATATATCGAGCTCATAAACAGATTTATTAAATTCGAATTTACGTCGTAAATATGACATAACCCAAATAGAAAAAGATAGAACATGAAAATATTAAATTTAATGAAATGTTGCCTTTACTTTTATTTTTATTATTTTTTTTATAATTATTTGAATTTCGACTAAATATAAGATTAAATTCTATAAATAAGTAATTACTAAATATCATCAAAGTAAAGTTAATATCTAGATAGCGAAAAATTATTTTATCAGGATTCCGCACGTAAAGTTACGTGTGGAGTCCAATGAAATCACGTCACGTGGAGATACAGAAAAAAAAAGAAAAATCGGCCAGGTAACACGAGGGAATATACACGGGGGAATATTCCCCCTAAAATATAACAGAATATTCCCCTATGTTATTTCGTGTTATTCAGGTGTTATTGTATGTTATTTGGTGTTATTGTATTCTGGGAATATTCTTGGTGTTATAATAACACAATAACACATCAATAACACTTGAATAACACACAATAACATCTGAATAATACAAATAACACATGAATAATTCACGTAACTCTGCGTACGGAATCCTGATATCTTTCAAAAACTTACCGAGACTGAAAATTTTTTCTGTGATATTATCCTAATCTACTTTTTAACTTCCCTCTAGCTCTCTGCATAGGAAAATAACGAATGAAGGATCGGCTTAAAGCCATGCTTAATATATTTTAAACAAACTTGGTATTTACAATTAGTGGAATATGGTGCTTAGAATTTTATTTATGCAAAATTTCAATCTTTATTATTTTGTGGTTAAACGACCATGTTTATAATAGCTAATGACAATTCTGACAAACTAATGTTAGCAGTTTGAGAAGGAAATATTTAATTCTAATTTTGAAACTGAAAATATATATGATTAGATATTTCTCAAAATTATCACTTTGTCTGTTAATAAATAGCCCTCGAGTTCATTTGAAAATTTTTGCACTTTCTTAACTCTTGTCTTTATCCGATATGAAAATTTTCAATGCTAAGACATTTAGATATTTTCAATGCTTTATTAGAGATAGCGTAATGACTCATGTGCACACGAACGAGCCAATATAATTTTTTCAAATGCCATAAAATAAAATATGATAGCGGTGCAGTATAATACCGCCATACACCGATATCCCAAATACACCTTAAGCATACTCACATTTGCTAAATAACTTAAACCCTTCATTATTGATTTAATGTACTGAGTCATTGTGCGTGTGAGAAAAACAAAAATAAGAAGTAAAATGATATTTAGTAATTACGCTATCTCTAATGCCTGCTCCCTACTATTGGCTCGTTCGTGTGCACATGTTGTAATTCAAGAAATTGTTTAAGCATTTCCCGACTGTGTGACCAGGGTTCTATCTGTAATCGCTAACTAATTGTGCAACATTTCAACTGGGCAAGACCCCGTGAGTTTTCCCTTTTTTACGTTTTCCACGTAAAACTTTTGTGTCGTCGCTGTTTTCTTACTTCTACCTGAGTGTGTTTTGGATTTCCTTACTATGCTAAGACAATAATACCCTACTCTGTCATCGCAAATTTTCTAGCTCACATCAGTTTGGCACTTTCTGTGATAAGCATTGAGCCATCCCACCATCGAAGTACTTGTAAGCCTTATTGCCTGGCCACCAGGTGTCATACTCGTAATAACGGAGCATCTCACTCCAACACTCATCACTCAAAGGGACAGTCGTGGAGTCTGGGGCTTCAAGCCTCCGCATCTTATCATCCTTGAAGACGTTACCCTGCAAGCGATAATGCATCAGTCCCTTCTCTAAAAAATCGAGTATACATAATGGAGGAATTTCAACTGAAAATCTTGCAGCTCCTACGGAGGACTCGATAACCACTTCCTACTCAACCTGATTGAGCTCACTTACCACCAGCTTAGCAACCGACGACAAACACCCCACTCAAACATACTCGTATCAAGCCTCCTCCCTGTGATAAAACCTTTGCTCTACTAGACCGGGATGTTGAACTCCTTGATACTGCAAATTCCACTCATTCATCTCGCGTTGCTCACCTGACACCGCCTTCCCTATATCCTCTCTTAATAATGTCACCGCAATGAGTTATGATGCCTAGTTCAGGAAGAGTTTCCTCTTTGGAGAATAAGGATGATTTTGTTTCTCGCAACAACTTTCAAGAATCATCTCCCATAGCCGAGGCAGTCTGTAAACACCCTATTCGAACAAAATTTAAGCTCCCAAACATTGTTTCCTATGAAGAGGCAACTAACTCTTACGAGCACGATGACTACTATCAAACCATCATGCACATTCAATGTGCCTTCAATGTGCTTCATTGTCATGTGTTCCCAACCCCTCTTAAGGGACAAGCTCGCATCTACTTATACTCTCTTCCAGGGGACACTATGAACACCTTAAACAAGAGTGTTAGGTTATTCGTGGAGCAGTTCATTGTAAATTGGAGGATCATCAAAGATTCATCCCATCTCTCGAGAATTTGTCAGAATGAGTGAGAGTCAATCAAAGATTACTTTCAAAGGCTCTCCATTGAAGTTTTTCAGATTCTATGAGTTTATCTAGAATTGTTGAAAAGGGTCTTCCTTGGGGAGCTTTGCCCAAGACCTTTCTACTTGTCACTGATGCGGGAGATAATCCGCTCTTATGCCAATCATATCCATCTCATCAAGGCCAAATCACTGCAGATGAGTACATCAGCCCATACAAGAAACATTTCGATCAATTCAGGAAAAACCACAAGAATGCACTGGGGGTGTCAACCCAACCTCTCAATAGAGAAAGTTTAAATGGTAAAGAAACCGTGACCTTCCTCTTTGGCCTGCAAACCAGTGGTGTGAGTCTCGGCTAGAAAAGGACTGTACACCACTCAACACATCATGTGCCAACATTCTAAAAACCATCAAAGATGAAAAGACTGTTAAGAGGACTTGCCCTTTGAAAAATAACATAGGGAATTAGGAGCAATACTATCAATTACACCAGAGTCGTATTCACATCACTAAAGTGTGCAAACAACTCAAGAGATTGAAAGATCGGTTCAACTGAGCTATATGGGTTAGTTTGTGCAGACCAAACCAACTGGTGTTGATGACACCCTCACTGTGGACAACAAACATAGAAGCAATAACATGGGAGTCACCAGATCATCGAAAAAATTCAAACAATCACTGGAGGGTCGTTATTATCTGAACAAGTCGTTATCACCGCACCTAGAGAACTAGCATAGAAGAAGTTGTGCTTCGAGCTTATCACTTTTGATGATTCTAATCTAAAAGACCCTCTCATTATCAGTGCAATAATTGAAGAACCTTGCAACAATTTGAAGAGAATCCTGGTCGACAATAGCAGCTTTGTCGATGACCTATTCTACTCTACCTTCCTCAGCCTTAGGCTGACCAAAGAGAAGCTTCAACCTACTCATGGGCCGTTGTACGACTTTGAAAACCGACTGGTAAGGGTTGAAGGGATAATTAATCTCTCTGTTGTAATGCGATAATTTCCCCCGACAAGCAACTCACTCTATCCAATTCATCGTCGTTAAGACAGAGTCCAAATACTATGCTAGTTTTTAGTGAAACCTACAACCCATATGCGGTATCATCACGTAAGTACCACACCTCAAACTCAAGTTTTTAACCACTAAAAAGGTCTTCATCAAGTGTATAGGTTAGCAGACGACACAATCTTGCTACCTCAAGCCAACCCGATTGCAGTGATCGATAACACTCAGTATCAAAAACTTTGATCTTTAAGATGTGGATGCATCCCAATGATTTTCCCATGTAGAAAACTTGATCCAAATTCTATTCTTCGGTGACCATCCATCATGAATTGTGTAGCTTAGTTCCCTACTCTCAAATGAGCGGAGGTTAGAATATGCATATCTCTTTTAGAGAAATCAAGAATTTTCACGTAAACATTGGTTGAAATCCCTTGAGTCGACCTAGAAGTAATCATGCACTCTTTAAAGTAGATCCAAGCTTCAAGCCATTCATTTAGAAGAAACAAAACTTTGCCTCAAATCATATGCAAGCCATCTAACAAAAATCTACATGGTTGGTGAACGTCGTCATGGTTAAAAAATCCAACAGTTCGAGGATGTGAGTCGATTACACTGACCTTAATAAGGCATGTCTAAAGGATTTCATGCATATATCAACTAGATCAAATGTTTGCAATTTAGACTCTATAAATAGAGTCCCAAGCCCCGCATGAGAGGAGATAAAAACTTAGACCCAGAGAGAGGTAGAGCCTGCATAAGAGGGAGTTGTGGCCCAGCCTTCTGCATCACCATCTTTGGTCGCTGCCACCTTTCAATAGCCACCATCTTGGGTTGCCTCCACCCTTTGGTCTTTTCCATCTTGGGTAATTTCCACCTCCTTCTGTCCGTCACTGTCTCCAGTCGCTACCGCTGTCATCCTGGGCCTCTATTGTCGTCCCCTTCCTGTCATCGTCGCCTTCTGACCATCATCACCTTCCGACAATCTTCGCCTCTGCCTCCTGTCGTCTCCACCCTCTGGCGACAGCCGCCTCTGGCCAATACAGCCCTCCTACCACCGCTACCTTCTAGTCATCCACCGTCTTCAGTCAATGCCGTCCTTCAGTCGCTGCCAGCTCAGGCCACGACCAACTCCTTCCGGACATCATCATCTTACGGCCACCTGATCCACCTGAAAATTACCTATTTTAAATATATATTTAATGTTCATTTTATGCATATTTTTTATGATTTTACACTTTAAAGGAAGGTACTTTGGAAATTTTTAGTTCTAACTGCAAAAAATAGATTCTGGAGAAAATGGTGCAAAAATGGTGCAATTTGGAGTTAAAACGAGCAAGGAAGAAAATTTAGAACTTGTACATTTCGACATTGTCGGCACTATTTTTGGTGTGGGGTTTG
>NW_018165383.1:8124-8673 GCF_001263595.1 Phalaenopsis equestris
AGACCTCAACCAAAAGTGAGGTCAACAGACATCTTTTATGCTTAATCTCCCTTACATTTATTACATATTTTTGAATGAAATTACACTTTAAAGAAATGTTATTTTCATGATTATCTTGTAGGTATAACAACTTAGAGCGAAAAAAAGCTAAAACAGGGAAAAACAGAGTTGAAACGGAGCAAAACGAGGCAAAATGGTGGAGCTGCCTGCAGGGTGACGCCTAGGAGACCAAATCTGGCGCCTAGGCGCTAGTGACAATGAGAAACAACACCTACATGCCGAAAATGGTGCCTAGGCGCCATAAATTGTCCAAGGACGGCTATGGACAACTTTTGGTGGTTCTGAGCTATTATGGAAGGATCTAGATGGTTGTGCACGCCCCAATGAGTCATGCAATGAATCTAGAGATCTAAAAATTAAGATATGTGTCTTTTGAAGTGAAGAGGTGTGTCTCTTGGGAAAAAGGAGGTTTTAGTGTCTCTTTAACAAAAGAGGTTTAGATATCTTGGGTCCGTTGTCCAAAGGGATGGTGGTATAGATGGGGATGGT
>NW_018165383.1:9058-21861 GCF_001263595.1 Phalaenopsis equestris
TTGTATTAAAAATGATCTTAATTTACTAGAACTAAATGAAAATATGACACTAAATAGGACGCAATGGAGAAAAAGGATTCATGTAGCCGACCCTACGTAGTGGGATTAAGGCTTCGTTGTTGTTGTTGTTGTTGTTTAACAAAAGAGGCTTAGCGCCTCTCAAGAAGAGGATGAGGAGAGTAATTAGGAGGAGTTTTAGAAGGATTTTAGGGAGAGTTTGGCGTGAGTTTATGAAAATATAGATTTCTCCATTTTCTGGAGAGATTGGTGAGGGATTTTGAGAGAAATGTGTAAAGGAATTATATGAGCGGAGCATGGATTTGCAGGAGACTTTGTTGAATATATTTTCATCTTTTTTCTGAGGGAAAAAGTAAAGTTTTGCGTTCTTCATTATTTTGTAATTGTTGTAAACACTTTCCAATGGATTTGCTTTAATTTAATGAAGTTTTCTTTTTGTTTTATCCATGCTTCATGAGAGGTTTTTTTTAATCTTTTATTTTAATTTGAATTAGTGGCATGTGTAAGAAAATTCATTTTCTTATAGAATGTTTTCAATCTTTTATGATGAGTAATATCTCCTTTACTTCATTGACATAACTTAAGTGGCAATAGGTTATGTTAAAATTTATTGTAATTAAAACTTAGACTCGGGAGAGCAGTGATCTTACAACTTGAGTGCACTCACATTGTCCGGTTGGGTATGATAAAGTAGTTTGGGCAACAATGCAACTTTTAAGGAAATATAATTTAAGGATTTGTTTCTATGAGGAGTTTCTATGTGATGAATAGTTGCTCAAAACTAATAGAATACTAAGCATATCTATACACTTCGATGAGTGGTAGCTAGACATATGTTTCTTAGTGGCACAAAATCCTATAAAATCCTTTTACTGCTTATGACATTATTTTCACTTACTTTTCCTTTGCTATGTTTTGGATAAATGTTTTGGAATGCATATTAGAATTATTTTTATTATTAGTGTGTTGGTATTAGCTTGAACTTCATTTACATTGCAATTTTACCATGTTGTAAGGTTAAAATTCGTTGTAATTGCATTAAGACTTGAGAGGACAGTGTAATTCTCAACTGAGTGCGACATCTCACTTTGGAAAGAGCCATGACGATCGTCCAAGGGGGTGTGCAAATAGATAGAGAGATAAGATTTGATGGGTGTAGAATTGATTTTTCTAGGGTGACAGGCTAGATTCTTTTATGAATTTGGTCTAGAGTTGGAACTAAGGGTCACTGGTAGGTCCTATGGAGGAGGCACGGTGGGTAATATAGAGGTGAGAGGCTAGAACCTACCCAACACTACTATACATGTCGACACTAACTTTAAATTAGCAAATGCTTTTTATGTTTGGAAGGGTTAATTATTAGGTATGCTCATATTTCTCATTACTACATTAAATTCTATGTATTTAATTCCTTCACATTTTCTATGTTGAGAATAGTAGTTTTTACATCTCATAATTCACCAGACCAATTTAACCATATAAGTTATCTATAGAATTAATATTTGCTTTTATGAATAGTTTTTATCCTTATATTTAATATTTGTATTTATGAGTTGATGCTAGATAAAATAACATCTTTATCAACCTTCCAAACTAAAACCTGATAGTAGTAAACTAGGATTTTGCCTAAGGGCTTTCTTAACATGCTTCTCTGTGGGATCGATACTAGTGTCTTTTAAGAAAACCCTATAATTCTTGAAATGATGTATATGCTTGTGTAGTACCCCTAGTGTGTAAATTATAAATCAAACTTTACATTTATTTTGCGCACTAGCCGCTTAATTAAATTGGGTCAAGTTTTTGGGCCAGAAAACATAAATAAAAACTACGTAATTGCGAGTTGGGTCAAGTTATTGGCGTCGTTGCCAGGGAAGCTATGGTAAGAACTTTATGAGAATTTTAGTTGAACTTAGAAGACTTAGATTTGGAAATTGTAGTGATATTATCTAGTGTATTTTATTATTGTGTGTTTATTTTAAATAAAAAATGAAAAAATTTAAAATACAAAAGTTATTTTTTATTATTTAACGTGCTTGATATCTATCTTATCAGTTACGTCTCTAGATTTGTATGCATAGTTCAGGAGTTGCAGACCTTAAATCATACGACTCAACAATAGAGAGAACTGTTAAGAGGATTAGGAATTAGAAAAGATCTTCAGAAGTTGTTGTAGAAATGATGAATTATTATGAAGATGATATACTAAATATTTTAACTTCTCAGATGGCAGATATTTCAAGAAAATTAGATCATTATGCAATGTGTCAACCTCATGAACCGCTATTCATTCAGGAAAATCCATTTGGACATATGGTTGACACTAATTCTTTTGAAAATATCAATGAGATAGACGAACTCAAATAACCCTTATTTCAATTACGATAATCGAGGATGGGAGAATCCTTCCAACTTTAACTGAAATAACAATTATGAAGAAGGAAACCAATCATGGGATTATAATTAAGATGATCATTTAGGTAATTGGAACAATTAGGATAACTATAACTTTGGACCTTATTTTTTTTTTGAATTTAACTCTAACCTACCATATGAGGAGAAGGAGATATCTATAGAAGAGGTTTTTTATCAAATGGAAATTCAATTGGAGAGTCAAGTGGCTGCAATAAGGAATATAGAAAACCAACTGGGGTAGATTAATAACTCAATTAACAATCATCCTTGATTTAACTTCAACCCGCAAAATGTGGAGGATTTATTGTTAAACGAGGTTGTGAATCAAATGGAGAGTCGGTTGAAAAGTCAAGGGGCTACTATAAGGAATATAGAAAACCAACTAGGGTTGATTGTTGACTCATTTAATATTAATCCTCTAGATATTTTACCTAGTGACCCTGTGATAAACTCTAAGGAGAAAAATGAAGAACAAGATAAAGATAGCAAACTAAGAATTAGAAGAGAATTGGAGGATATGTTTAAAAATAACTTTGAGTTGAGAAATGAGGATAAGGAGATTGAAAGACCAATGGAAAAAATTCCTAAGGAATTAGAAAAATCTAATTCCTCAACTAAGATAAATATAGAAAGACCACGTCCACCATTTACTCAGTCCCAATGAGAAGAATTAGAAGATAACTTGAGATAGAAGAATATACCAATGAAATTTGATCTAGAATCTAAATCTTCTAGGGAGAATCTAACTAAAAATTTAAGAGACCTAGAATTATCATATAGAGATCCATTTCCTATAAAAATTAAGGATGATATTAATATGTAAATTGAGAATACCAGTTGAAGAATATTGGATCTAGAAAGAAACTTAAGGAACAATAATTGAAATCAATTTAAGAAGTTGAAAGAAAAACAAAAATTTTAGGATTTTTTAGGAATCCCAGGATCTGAAAAAGATTTAGTGATTGATCAGTGTTTACTTAAATGGAAATTTGATTCAGGAGGAAATCCTTTATCGGGCTAGTGACATTAAACTAAGCGCTTCGTGGGAGGCAACCCATGGTTATCAGTGTGGTTTGATTTAGTATGTTTGTGAGTTGTGATTATTTATGTTGTATTATGTTTGCTTTAGTGTGGATTGATCAATTTGATTGATTTTGGTGGATGCTTGGATTGTTTATGAATGGATTTGATCTTTATGTGTGTCATGAAGGAGGTGATTCCTTAACTTCTTATTATGGCTAGAATTATATATGTTCTCTTGTAGTAGTTGGATTGACGAGCACACTATGACTCGGGTCTTAAATGGACTTGAGTTTTACAGGAGACATCTTGAGTTTGGACAACGATAGTTCCATCTAAATTTGTTATTTTCTTTCTCTGACATAGTTTTCATTTGGTAAGAGTCATGAACCAACTTGATGAGTAACACGTGGATGATCTTGCACTATCTTTATAACTGTTAGAGGTGCATACTTATTGGGATAAGGTGATGTTTGAGGTTGGTATTCGTGACCCAACTTAGTACGGGAAATCCTGTGGATAATCATATAAAATTCATAGAAGGCACTTGATATATCTGTGTAGCGATTCCGTTACAAATAGGAAGTAAGGTAGTGAGATGTGATGACTTAAAGGTTGAATTAACCTCTTTTATCATGTGTGCTTGTGTTTTGTGTTACAACATTTTAATGGATTTGGAGAACACTTATATATTGATGTTATCTGTCATGCTTGTTAGACCTTTCTTTAGTTCAATTTTATTATGGCATGTTTAGTTTTTACTTTCTGTTGTAAATTGTTTTATTCTGATGAATACTTGTAGATGTTTCTAACATACATTTGTGGTAGAAAGACTTTCTGAATAGTTTTTCTTCTTGCATATATTTTATGTTCTAAAAGTTATACATGTTAAAAATCAAGTTTGGGGGTAAGAAAGATCATTTTAAAACATAACTTTATTTGCCCTTAGTAGCTTATATTTAATTTGATATCACTTCTTAAAATGACATGCAGTATGTGGTGTTATATTTAGGATACTAAACTAATTATTTTTAGAAATGATAGAGACAAATTTAGTAGAAAAGTTAGTAAAAAGGATGAAACTAAAGTTAAGATATTTAGTAGAAAATATTAAGAAAATGATTTTACTATCTATTGTAGGAAAAATTGAATTTTTGAAAAATTAAAGATTTTTAAAATAATACTTTTTAAAGAATTTATATTCTATGAAAACTCTTTTTCAAAAACTAATATTAGATTTTAAGTTAAGGAAAGAAAATAAGTTTTTAACTTTAGAAAAGGGTAGTGAAATTCAAAATCATTAAATGTCTATCCAGATATAGTAATCGTCACCTAAAAAAAAGTAAGGACTAAAAAGATCTTAAAAAAATAAAAAGAAAAAGGAAAGAAAAAAAAAATAAAAGCAAATTATGAAAAAGGGAGGAGATGCTTGAGGAATAGGACCTAACTAAAAATTGATTTCACTTTGAATTTTTTTAAGGAAGAAAACATAAGTTCAATCCTATGTTTAATGTCAGAAAGTATTAGTAAAAATTATTTTTAATATAGAACTCATAAATTTATAAATTAATATTTTTCTAAAAATCTAAAGTTTCAGGAAATTTCAATTATATTTGAATTAAATAGAAAATCAGTATTTCTAAATTTAATACTAAATGTTCTGATACCGTATATATCATCTGCTTTACTAGAAATTCTTCTAAGTTAGACTATAACATTTCTAAAATAAATTTTTAGTTATCTAGAAAGTAAACCCACTACCACATGTTAACAAAGTTGATTTTTACAGTTATAGTGTCACTTGAGGACAAATAACGTTTAAGTTTGGGGGAATTCATCCACATAAAAATTACCTATTTTTAATATACATTTAATGTTCTTTATATGCATATTTTTTATGATATTGCACTTTAAAGAAAGTTATTTTGCATGTTTTTGGTTTCAGGTACAAGAAATAGATTTTTGGAGAAAATGAAGCAAAAAGGGTATAATTTGGAGTCAAAAGGAGCAAGGAAAAAATTTTTGATCTGACACATTTCAGTATATCTTTCTAAGTTTAATCTTCCTTACATTTATTACATATTTTCAAATGAAATTACACTTTAATAAATGATTATTTTCATGCTTATCTTTTAGGTATAACAATTTGGAGCAAAATGGAGCTGAAACGTGGCAAAATCGAGTTGAAACGGTGCAAAACGGAGTTGAAACGAAGCTAAACGGGGTGAAACGGTGGAGTTGCTTACAGGGTGGTGCCTAGACGCCCAAAATTAGTGCTTAGGCGCTAGTGACGACGAGAAAATGATGCTTAGGCGCCAAAAATGGCGCCTAGGCACTAAAAACCATCCAGGGACGATTATGGACTACTTTTGGTGGTTTCAAGCTGTTCTGGAAGGTTCTAGATGGTTGTACACGTCCCAATGAGTCATGCAATGAATCTAGACATCTAAAAATGAATACAAGTGTTATTTAGAGTGAAGAGGTGTGTCTCTTGAGAAAAATGTGATTTTGGTGTCTCTTTAAAAAGAGGGGCTTGACGCCTCTAGATTTCTCCATTTTCTGGAGAGAATGGTGAGTGATTTTGAGTGAAATGTGTAAAGGAATTGTATGAGATAAGCATGGATCGGCAGAAGACTTTGTTGGAGAGATTTCCATCTTTCTTTCAAAGGGAAAATGCTAAGTATTATGTTCTTCAATATCTTATAATTGTTGTAAATACTTTTTAGTAGATTCGCTTTGATTTAATGAAGTTTTTTGTTTTATTTTATCCATGCTTCGTGAGTAGTTTACTTTACTCTTTTCTTTTGATTTGAAGTATTAGCATATGTAGGAAAATTCATTTTCTTATAGAAAGATTTCAATCTCTTGTGATGAGCAATATCTTCTTTACTTCATTGACTTAACTTAAGTGGCAATAGGTTATGTTAAAATTTGTTGTAATTGAAACTTAGACTCAAGAGAGCGGTGATCTTATAACTTGAGTGCACTCACATTGTCCAGTTGACTATGATGAAGTAGTTTTGGCGGGAATGCAACTTTTAAGAAAATATAATTTAAGGATTTGTTTCCATTAAGAGTTTCTAGGTGACAGATAGTTGCTCAAAATTAATAGAATACTAAGCTTATTTATACACCTGGATGAGTGGTATGTAGACATATGTTCCTTGTTGGCACAAAATTTTATAAAATCTTTTTACTGCTTATGCCATTATTTTAATTTACTTTTCCTTTGCTATGAATTGGATAAATGTTTTGGAATTCATGTTAGAATTTTTTTATTATTAATGTGATGGTATTCGCTTGAACTTCATTTACATTGCAATTTTAGCCTGTTGTAGTGTTAAAATCTGTTGTATTTACATTAATATCCATGAGAGTGGTGTAATTCTTAACTGAGTAGAGCCACATTTCACCTTGGAAAGAGATATGGTGATCGTCCAAGGGAGAGTGCAAATAGATAGGGAGATAAGATTTGATGTGTGTAAAATTGATGTTTCTAGGGTGACATGCTAGGTTTTTTTATAAATTTGATCTAGAGTTGGAACTAAGGGTCACTGGTCAGTCCTATAGAGAGGGCACAGTGGGTAAACTAGAGGTAAGAGGCTAAAACCTACCTGACACTGCTATACATGTCGACACCAACTTTAGATTAGTCAATGCTCTTTATGCTAGGAAGGATTAATGAATAGGTATGCTCCTATTTATCACTACTACGTTAAACTCTATGCATTTCATTCCTTCATATTTTCTATGTCGTCGCACTTGATAATGGTAGTTTTTACATCTCATAATTCACCAAACCAATTTATCCAGATAAGTTATCTTTAGAATTAATATTTTCATTTAGAATTAATATTTAATATTTTCATTTAGGAATAGTTGTTATCCTTACATTTAATATTTGCATTTAAGATTTGTTACTATATAAAACATCATCTTAATCAACCTTCAAAACTAAGACCTGATAGTAGTAAACTAAAATTTCACCTAAGAGCATTCTTACATTACTTCTCTATGGGGTAGATATTGCGGTCTTTAAAGAAAATCGTATATTACTTGAAACAATATGTATACTTGCCTAGAAACTCTAATGTGTAAACTATAAATCAAACTTTACATTTATTTTTCACACTAGCCGCTTAATAAAATTGCATGAAGTTTTTGGGCCAAAAAACATATTTGAAAACTGTGAAATTGCGGTTTGAGTCATGATACACCAAAAGAATATGTTGTTTTAAGTATACATTTTATGCTTATTTTTAGTGATATTATATTTTAAGGAATGATATTTTCATGTTTTTGTTGCAGGTATATCAATTTTTTTGCATTTGGAGCAAAAGTAGCAAAAAAGACGAAATTTGGAACCAAAACTACAAATTTTGAGATTATAGCGCCTGAAGCGCCAGAATTGCAGCCTAAAGCGCCATTTTACAGAGAGCTCGCGCCTCAAGCACCAGATTTGGCGCCTGAAATGCCAAAACCCAGAATACTGCGGTCTTAAGCAAGTTGGCTCATGCAGTGCCAAATATGACTTTTTGTGGATTAAGGCAGTTTGGGACAAATTTTGCGCGAATTTTGAAGGGGTCACTTGTTCTGAACACACCATGGAGTGATTCAAAGCATCTAGAGACTTTGGAAGGTTCTTTTAATAAAGGGGTATGTCTCTTAGATCAATAGGCATGTCTTTTAAAATTCAGAAGAGTTGACTTTTTGATAAAATTTTGGAGGGAATTTTGAATTCTTTTTCGAAGGAGACAGCCTCTAATAAAAGAGAGGGAAGTCTAGGGTAGGCGTGTGGGTAGTGTGGAGGAACAAAAGAGAGAGAAGAAGAGAGGTGTGTGTGTGAGAGAGAGAGAGAGAGAAAGTCAAGGGCTTTGAGATTTTCTTCAAGAATTTTAAGAGAAGAGGGAAGGTGATAAATTTATTCATTACTTTTCTAAGAGAGAATTGAGAGTGCTTGTAAAGAGGGAAAGTGCTTGAAGAGAACTTATAGGGATTTGCTTGGGAAGGATTATGAGATAAGTTTTGTCCTCTTATTTATTTGTCTTGTAAACTTATTTTTAAATATGAAATTCGTGTTTTTTCGTATCATTCTCATGAATTTTGAGTAGTCTTTTTTATCCTTCTCCCTCCAATGAGCCTTGATTTTGTGAAGAATTGATTTTGTTTTATACGGTTTTAAATGTTAAAAATTTGTGATGATGTCAATAATTTGTGATGATTTGAACTCCGATCTTCATTTATTTTTTGATCTGGCCAATTGAAATGTTAAAATGTGTTGAGAAATATATGTTCTGAAAGGGTTATGATTTCTACAACATAGTGAGAATCACATTTGATTCCATGAGAGATGATGTCATCCATGGGGTTGAGTGCAAATAAATAAGGAAATATACTTTTTGGGATACAAAATTGGAAGGTGACAAATTAAAATCCCTAATTTAGTCCAGTTGATTGGAAAATAATGTGAGATTGTTAGCCCTCAGATGACGGAGTAGTGGAAGTTTTGGAGTATCCTGCCAGCCTTACCACGAAATCAGGGACCAAACTCTAGATAAGTCAATGTTCTTTATGCACTTGGAAGAGAGTAAAAAGTAGGCATGCTCATATTTAGCACAATATTGTAAATGGGAAGGATGTTTTCTTAAATTTGAACTATTCGTCACAAAAATTTTGTTTAGTTTTTATAAGTTTACTTTTGAAAGTTTAGCAATTAATTTAATTAACTTAGTCTTTTAATCGCATTTTATTTAACATTCACTCATTTACTATATATTAAAATTTTGTACTTCACTTTTATAGTTTAAATTGCAGTTTACATTATAATCATAAGAATTTGCTTATAAGAATTTCCAACTTCCTTGTGGGATCAATATCTATAACTCCATTAGAGCCCATTATTACTTGAGCGATACATATACTTGCGTTATTTTTAGAGGATTTGACAATTTATAAATTTTTTTAAAAAAGATAAAACTATTTTCACAAAAATTACTTTTTGTTGGGATTAAATTGCATATTTACCATTGTATTTGTCATGTGTATTTTGTAATATAAAAAAATATTTACAAAAATAACACACTAAATCCGCTCGCATTAGGTCACCACTGTCACCTTTGACCACCATCGCCTTCTATCTATCATCGTCGCCCTCTAGCCATCACCGCCTCTGGGCGCCACTGTTTCAGGATGTCTTCACCTGACCGTCTCCATATTAGGCCACCACCGCAATCTCAGACCATTACCACCGTCATCTTATTTGACTAGGGGCAACCCCCTTTATCTGAGGTAGAAGACCGAGTGAGGGAAGGGCAGCTTAGAGAGGTTGTCCGAATTAAAGCCAGTTAAGCCAAATAGAGGCACTGGTCCATCACTTGTGATTTTATTCAAGGGGAATACATAACATATCTGGCTATCTCATAGATGTCTTTGAGATTCTTCATCTCGGGCTTAGAATTAGACACAACACACTCATCAGGACATCTCAAAGGATCCCCCTAATTGAGAAGAGAGCTACACATCATATTACAATAATTTACTCTATATCTGATAGCCTAGCTTTATCCCATTGACAAGAGTTCCTCATCCAAGGATCCTGAGTGAACTACAAGCTCCAAAAAGCTGACCTGCATAATTATACTGATTGAGCCAATTTCTGCCAACCTAAACATAAATTGAAGTTTGATTGTCAACATCAGTTCTTGGCAGTCAAACAACAAGTCTTGTTGAGCCAAGGCCTGATATCTTCGGGCTGACCGAGCCATAGGATAATTGAGCCGCCTCTAGAATACTCAAAATGTTCTCGTAATGCCCCATCAAAAGAGGGGTAGGCATGATATCCCATATTTTACCTCATTCATCTATAAATAGAGAGATTGTTTCATGAATAAATCTTCTACACTTATTGCTCACACTTCTGTGCCTCTCTCTGTCTCTTTCTATTTCTCTCTTATATCTTACATTTTATTCTTTGGGTGTGACTTACAAAATAAACTTGAATTCAACGAGCATCATAAATTTTTATATTGTAATCTTGAATCAGATTGTGTTAGATTTGTTGGAAGTATTATTTATTTTTATCATCCATCTGTATAAGAACATAATTCCTTGAAACTTCGCTTTTTCTCACATTTACTTATTAAATTGCGATAAAAATTGTCAGTTTTATTTTTTTAATTGACAATTAGATGTCCGAAGTAGCAATAAAATAAAGAACAAAAAAGATAAGTTCTACTTTATAAAATGCTTTAGACTAGCAAGATATAACATCAAATATAAAATAGCATGAGTATACAATTTTCTTCTTTTTGAAATTAAGGAAGATTGGTCTAGATTTTAATTAATACGTTGATGTTAAAAAATATTTTTCCAATAAGTACTTGAAATTTTTTTGCTCAAATTTACATTTAATTAATAAATGATCCAGAAGTTTTTGATGCTCTCTAAATAAGAAATATTGAAAAGAATTGTATATAAAAATATGTCAGCACTACTCTTAAAGAGATCCAATGGTTTGGAAGGGAAGAGTATGATGAAGGCTGACCCACTGAAAGGAGATCATGAAGCCCACGCAGTCGACTTAGCAAATCCATACGAGCTAAGCTGAGAAAGCCAAAAAAGACCGAACCACGAGTCAGACAAAAAAAATGTTAAAATGATCCAAGCACAGACCATTCGGTCAAAAATGAGACAAAAGAATAGTTGAGCCAACAACTACAAAGAGATAACATACCCTTCAATAAGGTTGATTCAACGGAAGATTCAATTCTACAATATCTTCAACCATCCAATGGACGTTTCAGAGGCTTGACATTCAAGATCAAAGATTGACAACCAGTCTAGATCAGCTTATTGACACATGCTTGCAAAACTCAGCAAACCAAGCTGGTATTGTCAAGTCGAAGCTAAGCTTAGCTGACTGAGCCAAAAAGTAGCTGGGCAATAAGCTCATACATATACAATATCATAAATACTCTAGTAAAGACCCTTTCCAAATAAGGGCAGAAATATAATATCATCATAATACTCTCTCATATATAAATACGAGAAACATTTTATGAATAAAATAATAAAGGTTATTGTTCATTCCTTTGTCTCTATCTCTCAATATATCTCTCCTTATATATACTCTATCCATTATAAATTAGGATTTAGCATACTAAAAGGAGTGGTGAGCGTGGATCATGCCACAAAAAAGAAGTGTAGCCCAAGAGAAGAACCATATAACAGGACACCGGCAACATGGAGTGCACCATAGAATTCATGTCCCAATAAATCCAGGAGTTGAATGATAAGATGTTTGATGTCATTCAAGAAGCACTAACCTACGAAAGAGATCAATAACTTAGGGATGAAAGGTTGGTGCCAAATAAAAGAAGATTCCCTCCAGGTTTGGAGAGGCAAGGAAACTCCTAGTAAATTGATAATGTTGGGTCGGTATTGATCGTTTGTTATAAGTTTGGGCATATTGAGGCGCCCCATCAGCTCAATATTTCATTCTTGCAAAAAATCTCTGAGGTCAAGCCTCCCAAATAGCTCAAAATCTCAGTGCTTTAGTCTTACAAAGGGCATACCAATCTAGTTGATCACATAGCCTTGTTTGAGTTGACTATGTGTTTGCTGCGAATTCTTAATGCACTAAAATTTTGTCTTTTCTTTACAACACTGAGTAAGTCAGCCCTTAGGTGATTTAATAAAGTACCACTAGGAGTAATCACGTCATTTAACTATTTCAAGCGGATGTTTACAAGTTGCATATGCCCAAAAGCCTTAGAAAAACTCTTTAAGGCTCTTCTACAACTTTTATGATAGCGAGAGTCCGCAATCCTTGATCACCTACTTTCAGAAGAAGATGTTGGAAGTGCAAAACCTAGAACCCGTATTCTTTTATAATGCCCTGGCTAAAGGGTTGAGGGAAGGACTCTTATGATATGTGTTGGGCCCACAACAACAAAAGATGCTAGCTGAGTTGTTGGAGATGACCAACGATCACATATAAACCAAGGAGTATAACCCTAATCCCACCTCCTTTAAAGTAGAATTCTTCACCCTTCAAGCCATTCTAAAGATGCTTCAATTGGGACAGCTATGTAGAACCACCCTTGCACCCAAACATAGCTCACATCCTCCCACAGTCTTCATCAGTAAAAACTTAATCCCTAAGAGTAATCCCTACAATGACGTTATCATCGAAACAACACTGATTTGTAACTACCAGATCAGTAACACCCACATTGACATTGATAGCTCTATGAACAACCTCTTCAAGTAGGTATTTGAAAACATTGGCCTTAGGAGCTAGCAACTAACGACTACGATTGGGCCACTCTATGATTTTTCTAGCAAAGGGAAAG
>NW_018165383.1:21890-48712 GCF_001263595.1 Phalaenopsis equestris
GGGAAAGAGGCACTAACAACCATTGCTTTTCTAGTTAATTGAGGGGAAAGGGAAAGTAATTCACTAACATATTGAACTTCATAATAGTTGACTTACCACATACCTATAATGATATATTTTGTCATTACTTAATAAATTCTTTTAGGGTCATCGCCTCTACCTACCTTATAGCTGTGAAATTCTCGAGTGATGGAAAGGACATCACTATCTGTAGCAGGGAGTCCCGAACTTGTTATCTCCAAGCGGTTGGAAACATTTGATAGAGAATATCAAGCTCGACAACCTACGAGAAAGAAATCTCAAGACAAGTGAAACCACCTATCAGATCTCTGTGACAAAAGATAACACTGGTAAAGATTTTTTTGTTAAGTGAATCTTTTGATGCAAGTCACAAGGATGTACTTATTGACACTCTTCGAAGCCACATGATGTTTTCGTCAGGTATATCATTGAGATAAAAATTGACATTGCCTGAGATTACCTGAACATAAACCTAACAACCTAACCGATGAATCCGAAGATGAGGACATCAACTGCCACCCTTGTCAAGCCAATCTTGAAGGAGGTCCAAAAATTGTTATAAGATCACTACATCTAAGAGGCCTAGTACCCGATGTGGGTGTCAAATATTTTCATGATGCAGAAGGTGACAAATGGACATTGTATGTCTACTTCTTTAATCTAAACATCACTTGACAAAAGGATAGATCAACACGCTCATAAGGATAACGGTCAGTCATTTCATGATGAACTTCCTCAATGCCTTCTTTATCTAACCAATAGTGAGACGACTCCAATCATCACAAGAGAGAGATTATATTGCTATACTTTAATTCCCTTTAGGCTAAAAAATGCTAATGCTACTTGCGAGTGCATGATGATGTCATTTTTATATAGAAAGACAAAAGTATTGAAGTGTGCGGGAATGATACCTTAGCGAAAAGTAAAATGCCTGAGTAACATATGAAAGATTTAAAAGAAACCTTAGATACTTTAAGAATATTTTATTATAATGCTTAATCCTCTTAAGAGTACATTCAGAGTATTGAGAGTCAAATTCTTAAGCTAACTCTTAACCTCAAAGATAATAAAGACTAATCCAAAAATATGTTCAAGCATTGATCAACATGCATTTTCCTCAAAATACAAAGATGATAAAAAATTTGACAGACCGGATCTTACGCCTGAGCCAGCTTATCTTAAAATTGGGCGACAAGTGTGATGCTTTCTTTAAAACATTTAGGTTAGTTCTTCTGGTCAGATTAATGTGAACAAGCATTCAAAAATTTACAATTCTCCCTAACATTACCATAACTCCTTCAAAACCCAAGCAAAATGAACAACCCTCCCTAGACTTCAGGCCATCAGCTCCATTTTAGTCTAAGAGGAGCAAGGGAAGTTGTTTCTAGTCTACTGTGTTAGCTGAGTCCATTAAGGAGCCAATCTCGAGTATCCACTTATGGAAAAATTAACATTTTCTTGTTATTTCTAGCCACAGGCTTCTCTCGTACTTTAAAACTCAACCAATCATGATCATCATTAACCATCAACTCAAAAAAGTCCTTGTCTGGTAGGAACACTTCGTTCAACTTCCTAAATGGATAGTAAAGCTTAGTGAGTTTGATCTCTCTTACATACCCAAAAAATGATAAAGGCTCAAGACATAGCTTGCTTACTAGCCAACTTTTCTTGGCTACTTTTCTTAGCCAAGAAAACATGATGAAGAAGTGACGAACGACAACCATACATAGGTCATGCATATTAATGGAGCATATAGTTAAGTTAGGGTGGGGCTCAATATAAGTCTAATAAATATGAAAGGTGTGTGGTAAACTACTTGATGGAGCATCCAACAATTCTGAGCTAAGCTCTCAACTCTAGCCTCTACGGCCTGCAAACTTCTTCTTAGCTCACCAAAATGATCTACGTAAGAAACTACGGCTTACATGGTCTACTACTTGTGCATCTACTGACTCTGGCCCCTGTAACCATTATAATCTACATGACCAATTACAACCTACGATACTGACCCTTATGGCCTACGGAAATTATCACAATTCGCTACCATGACTTATGTGACCAACTACTACCTACATGGTCCACAACTCATGTAGCTCCCAACTCTTACTCCTATGTCCTACAGATGTCATCTCAACTCACTACAACGACTTATTAACAAACTAAGATCGTGGTCCACAACTCGTGCAACTCTCAACTCCAACTCATAGGGTTTCTGAATGTCATCACTACTCGCCACTATTGCGTACATGACCAACTACGGCTTACATAACCAAATATGACTATCCATAGCTCGTGTAGCTTCCGACTCCGACCCATATAGCCTGCAGATATCATCATTGCTAACCATTATAGCGTACGAGACCAATTACGACCTACATGGTCCATAGCTTGTGTTGCTCATGACTCATGCCCTTGCAGTCTATAGATGACATCATAGTTCACAACTACAACCTACATGATCAACTAAGTCCTGCATTGTTCATAGCTCATGCAGCTCTCGACTCCGACTTCTAACATTTACAAAATTCAACTTAGCTCATTGATGTGGCCTACATGACCAACTATGATCTATGTGGTTCACATCTTATGTAGTTTTCTACTAAGGACCCCGTAGCTTACAAATGTCATCACATCTCACCACTACGACCTACGTGACTAATTACGGCTTACGTGGTTCATAGCTCATGCAACTCCCGAGTCTAGCAATCGTGTCCTACAAATATCATAAAAACTCACCATTATAGTCCATGTGATCAACTGTGGCCTACATGGTCCACAACTCATGCAGCTCCAAACTCCCATTTCTGCAGAACATGTACATCATTACAGCCCATCACTATGACCTACATAACAAACTGCAACTTACATTGCTCATAGCTCCTGTAGTTTTCTACTACGTATTTTGTGGTCGACTGATGCTTTTGAGGAAAACAGTTATGAACCACATAGACAACTACTACCATGGCCTTCAATTACAGCTTATACGATAAGCGGTTGTTACAATCCCAGTCCATAGCCTTCAAGGTGGAGTACTGCCTCCAAAGCAATCGAGTATGACCATTTCAGTTTATTATCACTGAGAACTATATTCATTACCTCCAAACTACAACTATTATCAATGAACTACGACTGTGCATTTATAATGATTAACTTTGTAACTCTGTCTTCCCTAATTCAGAAGAAGTGCATTTGTATGGTCACTATTCATAGTAAATTCTTTCAAGTGGGCCATAACATGTAATTTTTTTCTTTTCAAAGATTTTCCATATAAAAATCAAGTTGTTTTATCCTGCTTGCTTCTCTTTAATTATCTGAGTGAGTGTTGGGTTTTTGTCTAATGTTAAGACGCTAAAAAATCACTTTGCCTCCACAGACCTTATGACATGCATCAATAGTAAAGGTAAAGTGTAAGAGTAAAGGTGTGAAAGAACAAAATATTTCATTTAAAATTATAATAAAACAACAAATTGCAAAATATTCTAACATCCTTTTTTACAAGTGTTGGACAAAAAAGGAAAATTCTCTTCAAGTAAATTGCAGGAAAAATCAAGAGTGATTATACATTTGACAACCTGGAATCATCTTGATTGTTATCATCCTCCCCATCCTCTGAATTAGATAACAATATGAAAAAAATTCCCATATCAGTTCATTCAAGAGAAACTAGTTGCGACATTACCAAATGGTCAACGTCAAAGAAGACCCCGTCTATTTACTTTTTTGCGAAAAGCGTTCCAAAAAGTTCTATTAAAAAATAAGAGACCATACCACATCAACTATTGTAAAGGGGTAGCAAGCTACTATAGGAGGGTCATAATACCAGTCCCTTTGGAGTTCTATCAGTGCAAACTTCCCATCCAAGCTTGTGTTCACATTTGCTTCCTCATTTTGCATCTGGATCAACTTGAACGAGTGTCCCTTGCACATTTTCTAGGATGATGGATGAGGTAATTGCTTAAATCGATCATCAGAGCTTTCTTCTCATGGAGACACTCCTCTATGTGGTTGATTGTTATGGGCTAATCTAGCTCTATAGGTGCCACATCAATAGCTCTATTGAATGGTCCCCTTAAGGTCTAGTTGGGTCATAAAAAACAAGAAGGTTGGCCTCATCTCTCACAGACAACTCGATTAATAATTGAATGACCAACTTAGGGACGATAAATGTTGCTTCCTGCCTTCACATCAAAGCCTCCCTCTCATGATGGCTCAACTCTGCATGACTCGTCATTCTCCTGACATCGTGCTGGTGCACACTCGAAGGACTTGCAAGATCCTACATACCCTAAACCCTTAATATATATGGAAATCAAGGAATTCTAAGCATCATATTAGTGTAAAAATAGAATTTAATAGCCATTTAAATAATAAACTGACAATAGGATCATTTTGACACAGAATATGAGATAAGAAAATAAAAAAGACACTTAACATTATAATGCACACTGAAAAATTAATTTAAGAAAAAATATTTTGAAATTGGATAAGTTGCCATTTTCGGGCAAGACATAGCCCAGTCAAAGCAGCATTCAGTACAAAATTCCTTTACAGACCTAAACTGACTCAACCAATCTAACATGACCTGAGCCCGAAACATGAGGGATCTCTCCCAGACACCCTAAAACTCTCGATAAAGAGTCACCACTACCTCTTCCATCCTCTCCACTTTCTCCACACGAGCCAACAACTTGCATAATTACACCTCCCCATTGGATCCCTACTGACAAAGCAAAGGAGTTCTCAATTTCATTCATATGACAAGCATTTCATTCAAATGAAGAGAAACCACCCAGGGGATGTCCCGAGTTGGCTTGTTGCTTCCCTGCATCCTTTAGGAGGGACATCAGGGTGAACAACTCCTTCTCTCCTAACTATGGTCTGCCTTTGCTTGATGGTTGGCTTGCTGTCATTGACACTCTGGTCGGCTTCTCACCTATATTGATCGAAGCTAGATCATTACAAAATTACCAAACTTGGTTAATCTGCACCAAGAAACATCGTAAAATATAAAACGACTTCTGAAGAATATCAAAAACCCAAAAAAGATCAAATCCCCTCTTACTCAAGAGCTGATTACTCTCAGCTAACGAAATCTATGTAGTCTCTTCACCAACGGGCACAAATGAAAGCGGTGTGAGGTCTCTAGAAGCCAATTGAGTGACCGAGCCAATCAAGGATCTTGCACCACTGTAGAAGATTTGGTATTTGGATTAATGTAGTGCTGAGAATAAGATCATACAACTTCACGTGATCCAACATTTGGAGTATATTCATCCTATTATTCACAATGACTTTCATCTTTCTCTCACCTTCCAGCCAGCCCGCTCCCTTTGGCTTTTCAGAGGTGAAGCAAATTAGATCCTGCTTAGGAATGTCACTGAAGGGTTTTGATATGATCTCCATGACAATACCCAGAAGCCCACCGATTAAAATGAAGAAAAACACATGAGCAAAATAAGAATTTGAAGGAGTACATCATGCCCATTTATAAGAATCAAAGAAATTGAAATTAAGAGAGTTCAATTATTAAATTATTAATTAAAATTGAATGTGATCTACTCTTACATTAATTTTTTTTTTATTTTTTATTGCAACATTTATTTCAAGAAGTAAAAGAATTGGAGAAATAAAGTATTTAAATAAAAAAAATGTGTCTGCGTTGATCTTAAAGAGATCCAACAAACAAGAAGGGAAGAGTATATTAAAGATTGGCCCACTACAAGGAAATCTTAAAGATATTCAACATATTAGAAGATCCAAACTCTAGCCATTGAGCCAGAAAAGAGACAAAAGAACAGTCAATCCAACCACTACAAAGAGATCTGACCCAACACAATAGCCTACCCTTCAGTGAGGTTTATCTAAGGGAAGAACCAGTTCCACAATATCTCCAACCATCTCATTGATATCCCATGTATTTCACAACAGGGATCAAGAATTGACAGCCATGATAGATCGACTGATTGACCAATGCCGACCAAGCCTAGGTGGTGGGCTGATCCCATCGACTTGAAGCTAGATAAGCTTAGTCTACCAAGCTAGAAATTAGCCGTATAATAAACTCATACATGTAAAATACCATAAATGCGCTAGTATGAACCCCTTAAAAATAGGCACAAAAATATAAATCATCATTGTACCTCCTCCTATTTAAATTGGGAAACATTTTATGAATAAGACATAATTCATTACTATTCATTCTTCCATGTTCTTCTGTCTCTCTCCCCATCTTTTCTCATTTATGCTCTATCCCATAGGTACGATTCATGGACAAATCAGAATTCAAAATGAATAAAAAAATAGAAAAGGAGTTTCCTTGATAAAAAGACTTCAAAAAAGTCACCTATTATTTTCTTAGACCTCTCAAATTCTAATATTAGAATTATTTATGCAATATTTTAGATGGATACCCCACATTTTCAAAGAAAAAATTATAATCGTGATTTTGTGGTGACGTGGCCTCCCTATCTATTGTTGCTTGTACGTTCGGTTCGGATGTCCACACATAATAATCATTCAAAGCAATAATAGTCGCTCCGTCTGTTGTGGTCCATCGTTGTTTGTACATTTGGTTAGGGTCGGTTTGGCTCAGATGTCCACACATAATAACCACTCCATCTGTTGGGTCATCTGCACCAAGAAACATTGTAAAATAATAAAAAATACTTCAAAAGAATATTAAAACCACAAGCAAGATCGAAGCACCTCTTACTCAAGAGCTGATTGCTCTCAGATAATGTAATTGACATAGTTGTCTCACTAACGGGCATAAGTGAAAGCGGTGTGAGGTCTCTAGAAGCCAATTGAGTGAACGAGCCAATTAAAGGTCTTGCAGCGCAACAGAAGATTGGGTATTTGGATTGATGTACGAGTTTGGATTGATGTACGTGTCGGTCGGCTGAACGATTTCTCACTTAGTGCTGAGAACCAAATATGATAACTTTATGTGATCCGACATTTGGAGTACATGCTCCTATTCTTCATGAAAACTTTCATCTTCCTCTCAACTTCGGGCTAGTCCACTCCCTGTGGCTTTCCAGAGGTGAAGCAAATAAGATCCTTATTAGGAAAGTGATATCAATGGAGTCTCGCTAAGTCAATAGAGTTGTAGATTCGTAGAAGAGGATCAGAGTACGTGCGCTACAAAACTCAGCCAACCAATTCTTTTTAGTGGAAAGAAGATAGTATTTTAGTACTGGCCCCTTCAGGTCCCCAGTTGCTTTGGTGCACCTCACCCCAATGTGAGAGTCTTGCCTTTTCAGCCTACGCTTGCTGCTTGTAGCATGGATTCTTTAGATCTTTCGAAGCTTTTTGCCAATAGAGCGAGGGCGTTCTTCCAAGCACTGGCCATTCAACCAAAAATGAGACAAAAGAGTAGTCAATCCATCCACTACAAAGAGAGCCAACTCAATACAATAGCCTATCCTTCAATAAGGTTGATCTAAAGGAAGAATTGGTGCTACAATATCTCCAACCTTCTCATGGACATCCCAAGTATTTTTGATCAGGGATCAAGAAATGATAGCCAAGCTAGATCGACCGATTGACCCATGTCGACCAAGCCAAGTCGGCGAGCTGATTCCATCAATTTGAAGCTAGATATGTTTAATCGACCAAGCTAGAAAGTAGCCGAATAATAAACTCATACATGTAAAATACCATATATGCTTGGGTATGAACCCCTTTAAAATAGGCACAAAAATATAATATCATCATTGTACCTCATTCTCTGTAAATATTGAAACTATTTATGAATAAGACATGATTCATTATTGTTCATTATTCTATCTCCTTTTGTTTTTCTCTCTACTTTTTATTATTTATGCTCTATCCCATGGGTAAGATTCATGGACAACTCAGGATTCAACATCAATAAAAAAACAAAAAAGGAGTTACCTTGACAAAAGACTCCACAGAAGTCATCCATTATTTTCTTCGACCTTTCAAATTCAAATTTTAAAATTATTTGTGCAATATGAGGGATAAAGACCACACATTTTCAAAGAACAAATTATACTCTTGATTCTGTGGTGGCGTGACCTCCCCATTCATCATTGTTTGTATGTTCGATCCAGATGTCCACACATAATAATTATTCAAAGCGGTAATAGTCACTCCGTCTGTTGGGGTGACTTTACCCCATCATTCTCTCATCACCTCATTCTCCCATCAAAGTAAATCTGTTAGTCTCTTCTGATTTTCTTTAATGGCTACTACAAAGCAAATCTTAAACGCGATTTTGATATTAAAATCATTAAACCCAATGCTTCTTGTGCTTCTCTTAGGATTATTATTGATGGCGAGTTGACCAAGAAGCCATTACAAAGAAAAAAAAAAAAAAAGGAAAACAAAAAGCCAGTAAGTGATATAAAACGCAAAGAAGAAGTTGAAAAACTTGTTTGAAAAACATACCGAGTTCCTCCCATAAACATTAAGAAGCAATCTTTTAAGAATTCTTACATTCTTTCCACCTAAAATATAAGAATTTACATCCTTACACACCTAAACTTTAATATTTACTAATTAACTACCCAAAACCTATCCCGCTTTCAGATTTAACTTCGCTAATCGCTATGAAGAAGAATTCATGAAGGGTGGCCCTCAGTGAGCTCTGGCAGATGAGTTAGCTTTTTTTATAAAGTAAAAGATTGGCCTTTTAAGTCCATGAAATCTGCTGATGTTGCAGGCTTCGGCCGTTGAGCCGCTTATGCTTCTTTTCATATTAAAATAAGATGATATGTAAAATTTATAGTTATGTGTTAGATAAGTAAATTCATAATAATTGAGTGGTAAGTAAATTTTACTTGAAAATAAAAAAAAAATCATTTTACATAGCTGCCCATTATAATCCTATGTTGTTCCGGCTAGGGTTGCAAGTGAGTCAAGTCGGTTTATGAGTCGATTTGAGCTCGGCTTGATAAGTGGATTGTGAATAGAGCTCGATGAGATAACAAGCCAAGCTCAAACGAGTCATGACTCGAGTCGTTAGCTCTTGAGCGGGCCTATTTAAAAAAAAAATATTAACATAAAATATATTTAAAATAGATTAAATTTTAAAAATTTATCTTTAATATATTAAAAATATTTAAAAAATAATAATACTTTATTGTATATTAGCTTATTTTTTTATTATTTATCTCTAATTGCTAATTATATTTGTGGATGTATTATAAAATTTGTATTAAACAATATTTAAAAAATAATAATACTTTATTGTATATTAACTTATTTTTTATTATTTATCTCCTAATTACTTATTATATTTGTCGATTTATTATAAAATTTGTATTAAATAAATCCGCAGGCTCAACTTCAAATTAAATAAATCTAATTAAATTTAAATTAAATAAATAAATCAAGCTAAAATTAAGCAGAATGGATGGGTTGAGCCCAAAGCAGATCAATAAAATTAAGGCTCCAAGTAAAAATATTCGGTCAATAAATCAAGAAAAATTATTGCATATGATGCACACGATCTCCACCGTTCATCACACAGTGGACCCTATATTATCCTCGCTCGCTCTCTGCATCACTAACCGTTGTCAGTTGTCTTATTGCCGGGGAGAAAACTACGGAGCAAGAGAAGAAACGGACGATACAAAGAGAGGATGCATATGATCCACCGACGTCGGAGAAGCAACAGAGATTGGTTTGTTAGGGAGTGGAAGGCGACATATTGCCTTCCTGGACTTCTTTGAGTTCCGATTATCGGGGAGCTTAAGCCTAGCCCTCGGAGACGCTTGCGGCAGTGACCTCCACATCGTCCTCTGCTTTGGCCGTCAGGTTAATTCGCTTCATTCCTTATCTTCTTACTTTGATTCCTTTTTGGTTGGAAGTTGTTTTTGCGGGTAATCTATTGCGGAATAGCGATCAATACGTGGGGCCTTTGAATATGGGTACGTGAAAGGGATGGGAGATGGGGACAAGAAATCGGACCGATGGATCCATGACATTTATTTGATTTTGTTTTGGGGGAGCAGACAGGTCGATCAGTGTACGGGTTGGGTAGGAGCAGCCATCATTGGTGTGTGGGGTCTTGGTTTGGAGAGGCACAGATAGGGCGATCAATGGATTCTGGTTTTTGATAATTTAAATGGTGGACAGTAGTGTGATGAATGGCTGGCCCTTCTTTACGACATTTGGATACGAACTTCGAAGGAGGCATTTACTTGCTGAGAAAAATAAATGTTTCGGGCGGGTTGCTTGTTTCATGCAGATGATTTCTCTTGTTGTATATTTACCACATTCTTGCTTAGTTTATTAGAATTTATTTGATTTGGCACTGAAATTCACATGCCCTAATTTGTTTTGGGGAACATGGTCCAATTTGATTATGTTGATGTTTACGTTTATGGATCGTAGGGTAGAAAATTTTGATTGATTCATCTGGAAGTGATTTTCAGGCACAAGGAAAGGATTCAGTTTTAGTGGCAAAGGCTTCTCTGGATTAAAGTTAATTACTTTTAGAGGACAAGATTTAACTGACTTTTGGTTGGAATTTGTGGCCAGTACACATTAAATATGATCTGGGTCGTCATGAATAAGATGTTCTGATTGACATTTTATTTGAGCTCATGTTAAGTTATAGTGAAAGAAATTAGGAATTTTGATCAAATTGAAAAACAGCTAAGTGATTTCGAAGTGGCCTATCTATTGGCCTACATCACAAGGTTTCTCTTTGCCATTCTTGTCCAAAGAGGAGTTTGTTTTGGTTTTGTCAGTTTTTTCTAAACAAACCAGCGGCGCCGGTTTCTTAACCTTAGAACAAATCATCTTTTTTTAAGAAAAAAACCGTTGTGCTGGTTTCAATCGATTATGGTTGATATTTGGGTCATGAGCCTCAATGCCAATTGTGTTTAACATACAGAAAAAAAATAACTTGTATTTATAACCGAAGAATGCACGCACACACACACACACACGAAAACTGAGATGACATTTAAATGAATTGTGGAAAATAAGAATATATGATCTTGCATCAAGCTTATCAATAAAATATAAATTACTCTTTGAAATTCTCTTAGCTCTCACCAATGGTTAAGAATTCTGTGGGAGGGAAATAAAGTGTGAGAGGTGAGGAGAAGACTTGAGAGGGAGTGAGATTCTAATTAATCATTGTGAATATCTTTTTGTCTTGTATGTGAGGTGAGATGATAATTAAGGGAATAAGGTGTGGTTGAGCTGTAAAAATGATATACACAAACATCTTTAAAAGAATGCCAGTCAGGTCATTTTTTGCTTGATCATTTTGTTTAAAAGTTGAGAGCCAAACTACCATTGCTTTAGTTCAGGTTATACATAGCCAACGATTTAGAAGAAACCATTGCTTATAAATTGTTTTTTGCTTGATCATTTTGTGGGTCTCGCTTCTTAAACCAACGATTAATAAGTTGCCAAACTAAACCATTTCTTTAGTTCAAATTATATAAAGCCAACGATTTAGAAGGAAACCATTCCTTCTAAACCATTTTCTGCTTCATCATTTTGATTAATAAGTTGAGCCAAACTGAACCATTGCTTTAGTTCAACTTATTAAAACTAAACCATTGCTATTATTGTTGGCCCCATTTGTCTAACAAGAAAATTATAAGTGTGCGGATTGAAGCTTTAGGATGAAACCGTGAGCACGCAGATTGAAGTTTTAGAAGAAACTATGTGCACACATTGAAAGCTTCTATCATTTGATAACTCTAATTACAATCCATGTGCTCTTGTTTTATTGACACTTTTTGAATTATTTCATTTAAAGTGGTCTTGCTAAAAGACTGTAAATATCCCATTTATTTTGTAAAATCCAACTCTCTTTTCTCTTGTTTTGGTTTTGTGTTAATCTAAACTCTCGACTTGTAATTTTATATTTGATATAGCTAATTTTTCTTTGTGCATAGTTTTTCCCAACTTGGATTTTTCATGTAAAATTTGTGTATTTTTTTTTCCATAGTTTTTCCCAACTTGGATTTTTCATGTAAAATCTGTGTATTTTTTTTTTGTTTGTAGCATTGATTTGATGTCACGTTATATTAGAGCCAAACTAAACCCCATTTTTTTAGTTCATCTTATATAAACCAACAATTTTCTTCAGCTTTTAACACATTCAGTTCAGTATGGGTTGATTAGGTTGGTTTGGCTAATTTTTAAACAAACAAATGATATAATAGAGGACATAGCTAATTGTAAGATGTGAGGTGTTTCTAGTTAAATGCATATGTCTTATTTGATTATGCTTGTTATATGCCATAAAGGATCTAAAGTCCATTGAATCTTGTAGGGTATGCCATTCACATTATTTTTTTGCTTGCACACACACAACCAGGGAAATCGATGAGTTTGCCTTGAGAAATGTTTCCTAGTAAGACATTTTGATTCTCAACTTAGCAAGTTTCAAACGATTAAGAAAAGTGCGGAAAATACTCATTCGAGTCTTTTATAGAGGCCTTCAAGGCTCTTAATTGAAATCAAAATGTACTTTGTCTTCACCTAGAGCTCATTGTGGCGTGGTTGAAGGGTTTTTGGTACTTTTGGCGAGGCAGTTTGTAGATATGGGAGATAACTTCATCTCAAAGATTCATGTTTTAGGCATTGTGATCTCTTTGATTGGTGATTGGCCATTTTACTTCTAGGTGTAATAAATAGATGGATCAGGCCCTTGAATTCTAAATTTGTGTTGTTGAAAATGTTAACCAGGCATTTGAATTTGTGGTAATGGCATTGACATTGGTGTTGGAGATGATATGAGTTGGGTCATCAAATTATAGTTGGAACCTCAAGCCAGGTGTTGATTCCCTTGGACTTGATTAAAGGAATGCCATGGATCTTTAGGCTATTCGATGATGTGGATTTAAAAAGGCCAATAACATGTTCTGTTAATGTCACAAAGAGATTTAAAAAATACCATTTGTAGCGCTGTTTTGAGTGGATTGCCAAGACTAATACATAATCAATTTTTTTGTTGCGAGACCACAAAACCTATAAATGTTTCTTTAATATTTATCATTGGATGGTTAGTTGGATTCTCGGTTTGGCTAATGGACACAAATATGTACCGATAAAATATTAGTTTCAACATCAAAAGTTTGTCAAATTAATTTTTATTTGTTGCTGTCCAACTAAATTTTTAGTTACCAAGTTAAAGATCCCATATAAGGGAATGAAATCCATATCAAATCTATTTTCTGAAATTTTATAGGAAAACTTTGACTTGACTTTGGTTCTTAATGATCATGCTTGATTACATTGGGCCCATCGTTGCCCTACTTGTTTTATTTGCTTGACTGAAATTAATTTCATACATTTAAAAAGTTTTTAATTGCATAATCTGTTCTGTTTATGCGTATTTTATTATCTCACAGTGGACAAGCGCTGTATATTATATAGCACAAAAAAACAACATAATAGTTGCAGGTTCAGTTTCAATTTCATTCACCAATCAGTAGCTTCTTTGTCATAGTGACTGGTGACATTTGAACTCCAGCCGACCTGTTTAACATCACAGGTGCTCGAGTTGTGTAAAGTCTTCTCTGTGGTAATCAAGTTATATTTATTTTTGGGGGGATTTAAATACATATCACTCAATTCCTATATATTTACATATCCAACACCTAAACTTCAATTTTTACATACATACACATTAGCTATGCATGAAAAAGTGTATTTCACTTTTTAAAAGTTAAAATGGTGGTATTTTTTATGTGATATGAAGATTGGGTTGGTATAAATGTAAAAAATAAAATTTAATTGTTAGATATGTAAATTCATAGGAATTGAGTGGTGTATGTGTAAACACTCTTTTATGATAGTATCATGGAGAATTTGATGTTATTCTCCTTCCAGCTTTTTGAGAAGATTATTTATCATTAATTTAAATAATGATAAATATTCTTCATTATATTTTAAGTTTGATTAAATTTAATTTAAATTTTTATTTATAATTTTGCTTTTAAATAAATAATTATTCTTTGAACTAAATAATTATTTTTCATAATTTTATAAAATTAATTACAGTAAACAATAATTTAACCTTCATTAATTAATTATTGATTAGTTATTTATTCGGTTTTGCCCAAAACCATTGCCTTCATGATTGTGCCCTCGGGATACAATTGCAAATAGAGCTACTCGGGAAGGCAACAAGTGGATTGTGGTGTACAAAGACCTTCAAAACTCCCATCTTTTAGCTCCTCCCACTCAGATCCTACTTGAAACCATTAAGGCAGGTAACCCTCTGCTTTCTTTTGCTTCATTCCTCCCTGCCTTCTCACAAATGAAAGAGATGGATTAGTAAGCGCCTAGTGCCATGAAGTGACGAAAGTACGAGTTCGAATGGTTTTTATAAATATAAATTTTTAATTTGAGAAATTTATCTTCAGTTGGTCCCACAACACTGTAAAATTAAACGGGAAATTTGATTTTGGACTAATTTAGATTAATTTTTAATAGTTCGAGACTGATATGGAGCACCTTAAAGCTTCGGGATGAAATTGGTCAGTTGTTAGAATTTGGGGGACTATTTTGGGCATTTGCTCGATAGATAAATGAATGTTATGAGCCACATCAAGATTTTCATATAAAAAATTTGAGAAATAAAAATTCATGAGGTTCTATACAATTGAAATGATCTACTGTGTGAGTAGAGAAATAAAAATTCATGAGGTTCTATACAATTGAATCTACTGTGTGAGTCGGATAATATAATTTAGTTTTCTTCTCGATTCGAGAAAGCGGGAGTGTAAAGTTGAAAACTTTGATTTGATCTATTATATATGTAGTAAATATTATTGGACAATTATGGGATAGCAGATGACAAAATTTAAGTGATTTTGGTAAGGCAATGGAGATAAGGCGATGAAGATCGAGCATTGGCAGTTTAGTGATGTCAATCAGGAAATAATAGTCAAGTGATGATGATAATGCAACGATGATTGTTGGCGTGGTGATAGTTTTCGGGTGATGACAACTAAGTGAAGGAGATTATGCAATGATGATTGAGTCATGTTGGTTGCTAATGGTGATTGTTAATGTCAAATGTCAGAAAGAGCTCTTTCTAATGTCAAATGTAGGTTTAGCCCCAAGCCCATTTCATGTAAAGTATAATTATCTATTTATAATTTTTAAATTGACATTTTAATAAATTTAGCTAATATATTAAATCACTTTTCAAAATGGCGTGTTTATTCTTTTGATAAAATTTTTTTTCCCTAGTATTCAAGTACCTTAATAAACTCAATTGAGTGATGTCAGGCTTGTTAGATTCTTATCATTGAGATTCTCATTTTAACTTTGAAGTACCCAACACTTTTTGGAGATTGATCCTCCAATTAATGTCATAAATTTCTTGTTATGTTTTAAATGCTTGATTGAGGCTTATTTTGACTCAAATTGGATATTTTTTAGTGTTGTTGGACTATCTTAGAGAGTTATTTAATTTAATTATAAGCTTGCTTAAATTAGAGTTTGGATTGTCTGAAATTTAATTTCAAAAGTCTTAAACTCAAATACTAAATTGAGATATGTGCTTAATGAGGTGAATTTTCTTGTAACGTATCATTTGCCTTAATTTTCAAATGTTAAAACTTATCATATTTAAATATATTGAGTCATCGAAAATTCATGGCGGAAAATTATAATTTTGAATTGATTGCGAGCCATGTTTGCTCTCTAAATGCTAATGTAAACCTTTTTTTGAGGTCAAGAACTAAGTAAAATCTCTTTAATCATAATTTCTATATGCTCTTAAAGTTCTTACATTAATTGGAATAATAAGTTTTATAAATGCGCTCCAATATTTTCAAATAGGCTAAAAATTTATAGTAAATACACTATTTGGCTTCAAAAGAGTCGAAATTTAGTATAAGATATCCAAAAATTCTTTTGGGGACCCCACAAATATTGAGGAAAACCTACCCATTCGTGAAATCAAGCTTGGATGCACTTAGGTAGTTGGACTAAAATGCAATTGCCAACAACGGTGGCGGCCACTCACGCACCCTAAGCATGCATGCAATGGACACGCGCAAAGCTCATTGGCACATTTTGACGGTATTTTTCTTCAAAATATTATAAAAATTTTTCTATAAAAATGCAAACATGTTTTTACATATAAATAAATATATTTAATTATAACAAATATAAAAAAAATTGCAAAAATTTCAAATTTCTTAGTAAATTTATAAATTTGTTTGGTGATAACTCTTCTTTAATATCCCCATTGTCAAGGAAAAAATAACACAAATACTTATAACACTTGTGATAGAGCTCTATTCTTCTCCTAAAAAAGAGTTGTACTGTTTTTGTTTGGATAAATTAGTTTTATAGTCAGAGAAATTTCAGCCTATCTTAAAGCTCCAATTTTTGCTTTCAAAGAAATTTGATGTCCCAAAATTTGACATCAACGATGAGTTATTATCTTTAGTGTGGCGACACGAAAATGTAAATAAAGAGAATTCCTTTTAAAAATTCTAGTAATTCTGCTTAGCACCTTTAATTTTTTTATTTTCTAAGCTATTTTTTATGTTTTCTGGAGCCTATCTTAAAGCTCCAATTTTTGCTTTCAAAGAAATTTGATGTCCCAAAATTTGACATCAATGATGAGTTATTATCTTTAGTGTGGCGACACGAAAATGTCAATAAAGAGAATTCCTTTTAAAAATACTAGTAATTCTGCTTAGCACCTTTATTTTTTTTATTTTCTAAGCTATTTTTTATGTTTTCTATATATATATTAATTTTTTTGGTCTGAGTTTTGTGTAACCATGATGCGTATGAATTTTAAAAAAAAATTCATCATAATATTTCATGTAAAATTATTATTTGCTGGTAGGGTAGAAATTTTTTCTGTGTTATTTAGTTTTTATAAAAATTTTGATTTTCGGATGTCTTGATGTTGAAATTATAATATTTCTGTCTTTGCTGAATTTTTGCAATCCCACTGATCATTAACTTTGTTTATTTTTAATTGTAGATAAGATCTTTAGCTACCTCTTTAACCTTTTTTCATATAAACTTATTATTGGCTTGTAGGGTAGCAAATTCATGAGCAATTTTTTTTTTTTTGAATATATTAATTTTCTGTTTGTATTTTTCTAGTATTTTTCTATGATTTATCCACTCATCCAAATTATTTGAAATTTTCTTTAAAGGCTTCCTCTAATGTATGGTCTTCACAGAAATTTTTAGAGTTTTTCTTGTAAGTTTTTTAACGAAAAACTCTTCAGTGGTTTTTGGTCATTAATTCATGTACAACATAATTGCTATAAAAATTTCATTTAAGCATCAGACAAATGAATTTTTTATTGTATTTATTGCCATTGAAAGAGGATTTGTTAATATATGCTCTTTCATAGTTTTTTATATGCTTATTATATTTAATTATCATTTTTTCAGAGAATGTGAATCACTCCTGCATGGCAAATTTGATTCATAGTTGTGTGGCATGAAAATAATATATTTTTAAAGTTGATGCATAATCAAAATCTTCAGCTTATAATTTTGTATATAAAATTCATTTTCTTGGTACTTCCCACTGTTTCCCAAGTTGCAACTTAAAACATTGATCTTTTTGCAGTGGATTGATGCCACAGCGGAGACCTGGGAGCTCGTTTCCAGCTGTGAAACCTGATGAAATTCACAAGCCAGCAATTGCATGCATGTGAAGGAACATCTTCCCACATCAAGAATCATACACCTGTCATTTCCTGTCTGCTTCTCTTAATTCATATCAGAATGGTTCTCTTGATCTTTCACAGTGGAATTACAGGTTATTTTTAGCAGGAACATTGCTGACCTGCAGCTGAACTTAAGGGTCATATTTTACTTTATTTTGATCCAGAATGCCATGGCGTCAGATCTGTCTCCCTACTAGATATTCTTCCCCATGCCAGAGTTGCGTAACTTGACAGGGCACCATTTTTCAGGTAATCTTCTTTCTTCTTGTCTAAAACAAAATCCCCATTTTGTGATTGGCAGCCATCACAGCCGTTTCTACTTCAGCAATTGTATCCAGTACTATATCCTCTTTCCTACCAGTCAGTACGATCCAATTCTATCTAGCTTTGAGCCTCCTGGTACCAATTCTAGAGATTACTTTCTGCATACTTCTAAAATGTCTTCCTTTAACACAACCGAAAAGAGGTGGAAATTATAGAATTTTGTAGGTGCTGTTTTTCACTGTTGTTGAATCCAAAATTATCCGGGAAACACGCCCAAGATATAGAACGTTGTAGAGAAATAGAGAGAGAGTAGTAGTAGAAAACAAGAAGGAATGCGTAACCTTTATTCATGACATTGACCCCCTATTTATAGGAATGAGTCCAAATTCTACAAAATTACATATGAATCTCTTCATTATTAGTTTTTTAAAAGGATTTTTTGGTAATTACAAAAATATCCACATATAATAAGATTGGAGGACTGATTCGGTCGATAGGAAGCTCGTTGATCGTTCATTATGCATCGAGTCTGCCGACAGTTGGTCCGAAGAAGGTTGTTTCTTGCCAATCGTCTTGACGGTTGATCGCCCATGGTACGTTCCTCCAATTTCTAGAACCAGATGCCTCCTTCGCCAGTATCCAACCCAAATGATCGTCAAAAACCTTGTTCGCTCGTCCGTTTGTATCATCCAAGCTGTTCATTTGTGTCGAGATTCGTGCTGACATATTTTTTTATATGCATATTTAGTTCACAAATTATCTCGCTCCTTAAAGGCTGCACAACACACGAAGACAAAAGATCTTTTTCAACGTGAGAGAGATATTTAAATGACATTCTTGCGCAGTAATGAACTTCCCTAGATTTTCGTGCTTGACCCGCTATAAATAGGCCATGAGATAAGGAGAGAGTGCACTCTTCCCTTCTCTTTTCTGCTGCTGAAACTTGTGTCCTCCTTTTGTATATGCATATTTAGTTCACAAATTATCTCGCTCCTTAAAGGCTGCACAACACACGAAGACAAAAGATCTTTTTCAACGTGAGAGAGATATTTAAATGACATTCTTGCGCAGTAATGAACTTCCCTAGATTTTCGTGCTCGACCCGCTATAAATAGACCATGGGATAAGGAGAGTTTGCACTCTTCCCTTCTCTTTTCTGCTGTTGAAACTTGTGTCTTCCTTTTGTGTTTGTTACCATGTCCGGTGGAGGGTCCTTACCTACTGACAAGGATGTTCTCCTCAAGGCTATGGGTGACATGCGGTTGAAGGCTCGCAAACCAGACACCAAGCGGAAGCTAGGCAGCGAGGTCTCCGCAAGGGAGTTCAACAAGAAGAGGGTTGTGCAGAACCCATGCTTTGAGGAGCACATGGAGCGAGTCGTGTCTTTAGGATTCCTTTGTGGGCTTCTTGCAAGATAGGGCTGCGGAGCAGACTGGAAGCCGTTCTGACGCTCACGTTACAGACCGTTCGTCGAAGGTGGACATTCCTGTCTGAGGAGAATGGATGCCTGCTCAGGCTGCTCCGGGGGTTGTGGTTCTCCAAGGAGGCCGTGAGGGGGCGTTGATCGAAGCTGAGGCATGGCTTTGACCGACGAAGAGCGGCTTTTCCTCCGAGGATGGAGGGCTAGAAAAAACTGGTGAGAATTATTTTACTTACACCACTTCTGATTACGAATGAATTTTGGAGACATAATTTGAATTGTCTTTATATCTCTTTCCTTGGTGTAGTTAATGAAGTCTTGACTATTGATTCAGTGTCGATAGATACCGATGGCGGTCCCACAAATGAAGTGATTGTTGTTGTGCAAGTCATCCCGGGTGGAGTGGATGCCACTAAACGGGGCAGAGTGGGGCAAGGTGTTATGTAACAAGGTGTTGATGATCAAGGTATTGAGCGACATAAGATAGAAGGAAACCTATCCCTTGGCGAGGGACAGAGTTTGGGTTGTCAGGTTTTTTCCGGCGCTGCGAGGGGAGAGGAGGCGACTGGTGGGCGCAAAGTGTCCTCCAACGTTAATAGAGAAGCGTTTCCTTTGATTTATGGGATATCCTTGGGGAGATTGTGACGAAACTGCTGAAGTTCTGAGAGAGTTGATCGGGTGGAGGGAGACATTGTTTCTTTGCGCGAGGAATTCTCTCTTTTTTGAGGGGAGATGCTTGTTGTTTGAGGGAAGATGACATGATTATGCTCAGAGCTGTCAACCGTCAGAGAGAGTCTCACTACACTATCGAGGGATGTTCATGATGATCTTTTCAAGTTGGGAGGAGAGTTCATGTATTGGAGGTTGTCCACCGAGGGTTTATCTCGGGCGATGCAATGAGCAATTGTGTGGTGAGGTTTTTCCTTTCTTAGGTAGTTGTTGCGGTTTTGTGTGATGTACCGCCCCATTTTTGTACATAAATAAATAAAATGTGATTTCTATTTTTGGCAATCATTACTTTACTTCGAGTAACGTGTAATCAGTCGTGTCAGTTTTGTTGGCAACGTTTTGCCTCCCCATGTATTGTCTGTTCTTGCATATATGCGCGTTTTTTGTGGCAGCTGAGAAACCTTGCTTTCTTCTCTTCTCTTCGAGTCCCTCCACTCTTTCCTTTCTCTTTTTCCTTCTTGTGAAGTTTCTCTAATACTCTTTCCTTTCTCCTTTTCCTTCTAGTGAAGTTTCTCCAACTCCATGGTTTGAATGTCTTCTCAAGAATCGTTTTGTTTGGTTCCTGCTATGGAGGTTTTGGTTCTATCTGAGTCGGATGTGAATGACATTCAGGACCGTTACGTTCTTGATCCTATGACTCTCCTGCAACCGACAATCAGCCACGTGCGGGCTACGAGTAGTTTTTCTTCTGATCTAGTTTTTTTTTACAAAGATCACTTTAAGGTGATTATTCACCTACCCCAATTCGATCATCGCCGTTATGACTTACATGCTTTTTTTGTCGAAGGATGAAAATCCTGTGGTCGATCGAACTCTTCAACTACTTTTTTTCTTTTAGGATCGTCATGATGGCTACATCCAATTTGCCCCAGGTTCTAAGATTCCACTGTTAGGCCTTGAGAACAAGGTGAAGGACTGGCAGACAGTTCTTGGTTGCCTCGTTTGCGAGCAGTTGGGGAATCCGTATTTCCTTGATAAAGTGCGAGATAAAGAAGGTGAAGACCTTTTCTGGGAATGTTCGAGATCATGGAGCGATGATTGAAGGTCAACCTCTTTCTTTATTTCAATACATCACCCCTAAAGGGATTGAGTATATAATCTTTTGGATGGTGTTGATACCATGATTAAGGATTTAGGGATGTCGGCCAACAACAGGGAGGTCACCCGTGAGAAGGCTGTCGGTGTGAGGGTGGCCTCAAAGAAGCCTACGGGGAGAGGCGGTCCTCATTCACTTAGCAGAGGTAGGGGTCCGTCGTACTTAGTTAGGTCGGCTAAGGGGGATGCTGAAGATTGGTACCTATTTTTTTACCTGTTCGTATGTAAACATGTGCAACTCTTATGTAATTTGCTAGATTCTTTTGAGGGAAGCGAGGGCCTGATTCTAGGGGTTTAGCAGTTCGTCCATTGGTTGGAGGAGTGTCGGTGGCAACGGAGGAGACCTCGTTTATAGCATTGTAGGAATAAGGTGAGGCGAGTCGTGCCTCTCGGCCATCTTCGTTGGGACTAATTCTGAGGAGGAACAAGGTACAATGGAGCAGATGGAGAGTGAAGTTCCCCTGAGGGAAGGAAAGGCTCCTGCCCCAGGCTTGCCCCCTCCTTCTATGAAGAAGGGGGCGGTTCCGTCTGAGTGGATATTCTCACACGATCAAGGAGCCGGAGTTTGGACGAGCGACCAGTACGCTCTCATTGACAGGGAGACCTAATGGTTCCCAAATACTCATTTTAATGGAGACTACCACTCGATTTTGATGGAGATCTTGGTCTCCTTCCTTTGAGAATGCTTTGAGGTCGATGGATAGAAGAGGCATGTTTTAAGTGGTCGACCGATATCATGCCCTTGTCTGGAGGCTTCGCACTTTCAGGACCTTCTCTTAGATAGTGCCAAGGAACAGGCCGAGAGATTCATTTCACGAATTTGGAAGCTGAAGCAGAAAGTTGCCATGGCAGAAAAGACGTTGAAACTTTTCGTCGAGAGGCAGCTCGATGCTCAACAGCATAGGTTTAGGTGTCGGCTCTGCTGAAGCAGAACAAATAACTGGAGGAAAAGGTGTCTTCAATGATTACTTGGGAGCCATTCGTCGAGGGTATTTCTTGTTAGATTACATTCAATACTTTTCTTGCAATCAAAGGTTTGTTCAACATATGCTACTTGATCCTAATTGGCAAAAATATGGAAGAGTTTGGCACGCTTATTTCTGACTCGGAGGGTGGAGAGGAATCAGCACGCTGACAATTTGATGGTGCCAAGGATGCAGAAGAAACTAGGGGGTGCTTCATTGAGCCTTCAAATGTCTAGGATTGAACTAGTCCTTTTTTTGTTTGCAAATGTATGTATATGATTGTTATGCACCCCCTCACGGAGTCTGTCGCTCTCGGGTGTTAACTTTTTAATGAGGGCTTAGGATGATCACTTACACACCCCTCGCGGAGCTCATCTGACAGTGCAAAGGGTGCAGATGAAATTGGAGGGGACTTCGGGGAGTCCGGGGAGTCTTCAAATGTCTAGGATTAAACTGGTCCTTTTTGTTTATACATGTATATATATATTCAAAAGGAAATCGATATTCGACAGAGACCCAAATATTGATTTCCAATGCACATCAAGTCCCAATGATAAGAACTCGCGCCTTGTGCTTAACTATTCGAGAACCCCGCATCACAGGGATCGAACCCGTGTGACCTGGGGGGACTTACAGTGAACCCCGCCAACCAAGAGGCCACGAATTGCGGTATATATATATATATATATATTGTTTTCTTGTCTTACTGTGGGAAAGTTTGCTACTTGTAAGCGAACACTTTTTGTTTCCTTTTGGCTTGTTATGAGGAATTTTGCCATTTGTAAACGGATTCTATTCATCGCTGTTGGATGCCAATACGTCTCATAGGCCATTGACGATCGTTAGACACTCCTCGTGGATTTTGTACTGTCGGGTGATTTGAGAATTATTTTCGAATGATTATGTTCGTACGACCAAAATATGAATTCTTCAAAATGCGCCTTTGGCATTGCCTTAGAAAAATTCCTATAGTTCGTAGTACGACATCGTGGGATTGAAATAGATAAATAATAATAATAATAATAAAAGAAATGCGCCTTTGGCATTGCCTTAGAAAAATTCCTATGGTTCGTAGTACAACGTGGGATTGAAATAAATAAATAATAATAATAATAATAAAAGCGATATTAGATATGTCACCTCTCAAAAGTCTTAACTCAAACTGCCATATCTAAGACGTTTTATTTCTAATATGGTGGGTAGTTGTCATTCATTCTTAGGTTTTAATTAAGAAGAACATTAGGTTTCATTGGGATGATTATTTTGTTGACCTCATTTTTTGTCAACCCTCTTTTCATTGCCTAAAGCCTCGTTGAATTTCACTTGAGCTCAATCCTATTAAACCCTAGAATTATTGATTTCTCTTTAAAGATGATTGTAAGACTCAAAAACTCATTTTAAAGAATGCATGAAGCTTATTATAACTGATGTGAACCATGCACACCAATCTAGTGATCTGTTGAAACAATTTTTACATAGAAGTTGTCTACTAAGCTTGTTATGCATGAAAATGGTCTCACGTAATTTTTTTTTTCAATAAATCGTTATTTTTAAAAGTGGACTTTACCATTGTGTACATGTCTTTAACATTTTTCAAATGAGTCATTTAATGCTCAATTTTGACATCATTTGGACACCTTTTGAGCAACCAATAATCAAGAAAGAGAAAATAATAATTAAGGGAGATAAAACAATAATTTCACCACAAATTTATCAAAATTACTTCAAATTGACTCCAATTTTCAATCAATGTTGTTTTAAAATTCAAAATGCACCTTTTATAATAACTTAGTCTAATAAAATTTTTTGGCCAAATTTATCATTTTCTCTCGTAAGGTGGGACTTATTTTAGCTAGTCATATCTTTTTATAGATCTTGAATTCATTAAAACTAATTGGATTGTTGAACTTATGTCATTTAACTCTATCGATTTGACTAAAGTCAAACTTTGGTAAAAAAGACAACCCCAACCATCATAACCACCTTATTAACCACCCCTGAACTTCAAACGACCATAACTTTCGATAGACAACTCCATTTTTCAAATCATTTGAATCGTTCGATTTCTTGTTTTATCCTCTTTTCAATGGTATATAATTTCAAATTTTTCTGAACAACCTTGTCAATTTTACAGAAAATCTCTATTTTTAGGCTTATTTACAAATGTGCCCTTAATTTAATTAAATAATTATTTATTTATTATCAAATGCCACATCACTAATCCTTGTGATTATTTCTTGTTGGTTCAAAGGTTAGAAATCGTGGATCCCTTCCTTGGAGTAATTCTAACCAATAAATTAAAATAAGTAACTCCTCTTTTCATCCATTCCATCCAAATTACCCAACTACTTGAAAAACCACCTCCACTCCCTCCATTTTTCTAGCTGTAAACTCCTCTACCACAGATGTCACGCCAAAAACAATAAGGAATTCTTTAGTTCTCTTGATTCCTCTCCAAAATTCTCAGTTTCTTTAAGAAAAGCCAAAATTCTTCATTTCCTATTCATCAAATTGAGAAACTAAGCAAGGAGAATCAAAGGCAATCAAATTTAAAGCAAAGGTTTTATATCTCTTCATCAATTCTTTCAAAATCTTATTTAAGTCGAAGGCTTTTGCTTGAATTATCTTTTTACATATTTGTGACATTAGTTTCCAAAAGTTTACCATGTTTTATGTTTATAAAGTAGGATTTTCGTGTTGACTCTAATTCATGATAGTTCAAATTGTATATATAATCTTTTCCAAAATAAAAATATTGAAATCATGATTGTTTGCGGAAATTTGTTTAGGGAATTTTATCTGATTACTTAGTAATGTATTAATATAATGTTGTTATAAAATTTTTATTGTTCATATGTCAACCTTTACTTGAACTGAAATATGTGTAGCATGAAATCATAAGATTTTTTGTCCCAACAACTTTTTCCATGCTAAATGTTTTATGTATCAAGCATAACTATAGGGTTTTGTTATATTTGTATAGTGGTATGCTAATTTAGCGTTTTATATAAAAAATGTCATGATGTTAAACAAGTTTAACGAAAACCAAAAAAAAAGAAAATAAATAAATAAAGAGCACATGCATGTTTTATAGAAAAATTCTTTAGGGCCTTCATCTTAAATTAAATACATGTTATCTTATGTGATGTTAACTTAGCCAATCAAAAATAAATTGATGTATAATTAGTCAAACTCGAGCCGTGCATGGGTAAGCATTATGACTTTTAATTGTTATGTTATGCATGTTTATTTCATACAGGAATTAACACATAATGCTATATATGATAAACCAAAACTGAAATTTATTATGTGTTAACATAGGGCTTTCTTAGGTATAACACTTAATTACATTATTCACATATTCCTCTATTCACATATTCCTCTTCTTAATTTTTTTTTTTTTAATTATGGACTTAATTTTCATTTGTTAACCTTAACAGAAAACTTTAAAGCCCTAAACAATTTTTAATCACACGCTAATTCACTTAATTAGCTCTAATTGAAAGTCTAAAGCCTTAAATTAGGCTTAATAACACCTTAATTCATCTAATTAGCTCTACCCAAAATTTTAAAGCACAAAAAATAAATTTAATTACACCTTAATTTATTTAAGTAAGCCTACCCTAAATTTTAAAAGCCTAAATTAATTCTAATTACATCCTAATTCATTAAATTAACCTTAGCCGAAATTTAATAATATTTAAAATGAATAAAACACCTAAATAATATACTAAAAAAATTAATTGATTTATACTAACTCTTAAAATAATAACTTATTTTAATTAATTAATATTTTAATCAATCAATTAATAAGATAATTAAATTATTAATACTTTAATTAATTATCAAATAATCTAGTTTATCAACTACCATTTAAATTTTATGATGATTAATTCTATTAAATAATTTTAATAGTTAAAAATGGGTAATCTAATAAATCAATTAACATTTTAATTAACTTTTTAATAATATGAACTAATTAAATAAAACTTAAACTTAACCCATTCATAAATAACTTAATTGATTAATGAATAAGTAAATTAAATAATTTAATTAACCCATTAAATCATTAATTTTAAATTCATTTAATCTAAAATATTAATATTTTTAAAGGGAGGAAGAGGACTATATTAATAATATATTAATTTATATATATATATATATAGATAACGTTGTTTGCCCCTGTCTGTTTGTTGGCATCCTTGGTGTAAGACCCCTCAGGTCGGGGATTCGAATCCCCTCCGGCTATGTGTGCCTTAAAGAGGTGGGACTCGAGTTGGTTGGCACTTTAGCAGTGGTTGGAGGCTCGTATAATAGCCTCTAGCCATTTCTTTTAATATATATAAATAAGTATGTTTATGTATATATATTATTTATTTATATTTAAAAAAAAAGCGCCCAATAATATAAATCTCAAACATCAAGCTAAGTGGTTAAGTTGAGAAAAGATACATATCCAACAAAAGAGTTGTGAGACTATTAATATCATTCACATTTGAAGGGAATATAATATAAAATCCTATTTGGATATCTTTCGCATCTTTCGACGTTTTCTCTTTTCCACTTCGCCCTCATTGTTGCAGTTAGAATCCTTTGCCGATCTTCCTAAGGTTTCCTCGACTTTGAATAGGGTACTGATACATGTCATATATATATATATGTATATAT